>NW_023270316.1:24922964-24988536 GCF_011800145.1 Mirounga leonina | reverse complement strand
TTCTTCTTCTTCTTCTTCTTCTTCTTCTTCTTCTTCTTCTTCTTCTTCTTCTTCTTTCTTCTTCTTCTTCTTCTTCTTCTTCTTCCCCTCCTCCTCCTCCTCCTCCTCCTCCTCCCCCTCCTCCTCCTCCTCCTCCTTCTCTACTTCTTCCTCTCCTTCTTCTCCTTCCTCTCCTCCTTCTCCTTCCTCTCCTTCCATTCCTTCCTCTCCTCCTCCTCCCTCCTTTTTCTCTTCTTTTCAATCTTCTTCACCTTCTCTGTTGTTACCAATCATTTACCACTATGTAATTTCATCCTAGGAACTATTTAGCTGCAACTCTCAAATTCTGATGTTTTGCTATCATTGGAACTACTAACAAAACATAGTTTAGCTTCCTTTGTGATTTCTACTTTGATCAGTTGCTCATTTAGTATTGTCTAGTTTAAATATATTTGATGATTTTCTAGATTTATTGACATTCTCGATTGCTAATTTATTTTCATTTGTATTGTTTCTTGAAAATTGCAAAATTTGGGTTATCTTTGATTCTGTCATAATTTTTTTAATAGTTCACAAATTCCATGCCTGGCAGCTTTTAGTTATGCTGGACATGATGTTTAATATGTTGTAGGGTCATAGGAAGTCCCAACTATGTTTTCTCCATTTAAAGGGTGGTGAATTTTGTTTTAATAGTAAAATACATAACTGACAGATATTCTTGACCTTTCATACTTGTTTCATTTATTTACATGAAGTTTTTTTTTTTAAGGAATGATAAATTTCATTTTCGGCCTTAGTAGTAGGGCATGTTTCTTTATCCAGGTTCTGTTAATAAACTCCAAAATTATGGCCTCTCTGGGCTCTCGAATGACTGAAAAGATCAGTGAGGTCTGTGTCATCTGGCTTGGCTGGCATTTCACCTCCCTGTATTTCTAACCCTGAATGACTGTCTTCATTCACATCTCAGCCACGCAGCAATTAGAATGTGCTGGGTCTCACAGAGTTGGCCTTGTGCAGGTGCAGCTTAGTCTTTATCTGGGGAACCCCCGTGAACCTCCACAAGTATTGTCCATCACCTGCTCTGCTCAGCTGTCTTTTCTCCAGGACCTTGGCCCACAAATCCAGCTGCAGAGTAGCAATGAACATTGAAGCCTGCTTCCTCAGCCCACTGAGAGCTGCATGTTCTGCATTGGCTCTATCTCCCTCTGCTGTGAAAAGGAGGCTTCTCTCAGACAGAAGCCAGGAAAAATATGGAGCTCCTCATGTATTTCCCTTTTTAAATAATTACATTCTTGGTTGTTTGCCATGTAGTGCATAAGAACAGTTGCTTCATATGTTTGTCAAATTTTATGGTTGTTTATAGCAGGAGCACCATTCTGATACTAATTACTCAATTATATTTAGAAGCATAAGTTCGTAATTACTTTCCAATAACATTTATTACAAATATATCAAACTTGTAATATCATTGATGTCTTTTAGAACAGACTAAATTTTTAAAGTAATTCATTAAGAAAATTACTAATTAAATGAGAGCACAGGTGGTACTTAGAACATTACAAAAATATATAAGTAAGTTGTATAAGTGACTAACATTTGAGAAATCCTAAAAACTTCGTTAAAAACACTGATACAGTATTTTGAGTAAGGGATCCATGAATTTGATTTCCATCTCCATAGTACATGAGGTATGTTGTTTTTCACTTCTAAATTAATCAACAACTCCAAACTTCACTTACCAATGTATAAATATGACTACTATGACTAATATCTAGTATCTAACTCATGCTGTACTTAGGACTAAAATACAGTGGAGGGACAGTATGCCCCATATCTTAACCTGAATTCAACCATTCAGAGAGAGAGTAGGACGGAGAAAGATTGAGAGAGCACTCTTAAAAAATTTTACCTTCAACTGGGTATTTTAATCAAAAAGTATACTACCAACAAGAAGATGGGCTGATACCTTACAATGTGGAAGTCGGCATTTACCACATTGGGTTTGGATTTGATTCATTCCAGTTATCTACAGCGGCATAACAAATCACTCCAGATCTTAGTGGCTTAAAACAACCACAATGATTTCATTTCTTACCATAGTTTTTATGGGTCAGGGATTCAGAAAGTACTTGGCTAGTGGTTTTGGCTGAGGATCTTTCATGCAATTGTAATCAGATAGTGTCTCAACTAGACTTTGTGGATATTTTGGTTGCCAGTATAGCCAATTCCTAAGACACACACAAGGATAATATTAATTATATGTAATTATGTGATATCAGATGAGAACTTCATTGTATAAGAGGATAATGTCAGTCTGTTATACATGCCAAGTATGTATTTGTAATTACAATCATTACTGATGGACTTAAAAAAATATATAGGTTGAGATGGTAAAATTTTCAATTTTCTTTGAAGATTTTTCCACAATCAAATCAGCATTTTGGATCAAAAGAGAATGATACCCTATAGTACCAGCACATATTCCTTAGTCTCTGGATTTATTTAGTATGGATAACCCAGCATAGCTGTACCCATGATCATGCAACCTTCCAACAAATGTATGTATTCTTCACAAGTACATTTATCCTTAAATATCTGTTCTACATCACTAGCAGCGAATTCAAAACAGTATAAAATACATGAATAAAGCACATTCAGAAATCCTATCTTAATAAGACCTGCAAAGATCAGCTATGAAGTGCCTACATACATTATAGACAAATAGTTTGGATGTTGAAGTTCAATATATTAAAATATGTCTTAAATGGAGGTAAGTTGTGTTTGCACTCCTGCATTTGCTAAAAACATGGTGTGTTTTTATGATAAAATATTAATGGAATGCATGTGTGTGAAAATATATGCATTTATAATATGTATGTATATATGCATATATATGTGGCATGTATATATGTCTGTATGTACATAAAGCATGAAGATAATAAACACAAACTGGTATGTCCTATAGAAGATGCCAGTCATTTCCAGTAGTGCCAATGAATTCTAAAAACTTTGAAGAGAGCATAATACATAGATTACATATCTATATTTTTTAACTCTTTTTCACATTGATACAGTAGGTATTTATTAAGCCCTGTTTATGCTTATGGATGCTTATGGACTTTATACCATATACTTTATCATATACTTTTTAACAATTCTGAGAATACATAGGTCTCTGATTTAAATATGTAAATCCTATATTGAATATCAAAATTCTATGTGAAAATGTAATCAGTCAGTGTTATCAAGAGTTAGAGAAGATGACCTACATCCCTCGAGATTTTTGACTTGCTAAGCCTCAGAAAAAGGCAGAGGCAAAGAGAGACAGAGAGGGGGTGTTTTTCTGCTCTTATTTTATGATCATAAAACAGCCTTTCATAATTATCATTTGCCTTCCATGTAAATAATGTATCATTCAGAGAATCCAGTCCCAACAGCAGGTATAATCATCCCATCAGTAATTACACCAGCACCCTTATTTTATTTATATATATATCAGCTTTGGTAAAACTAGTTAATGTAAAGGAACGGTCCTCCTTGCCGACAGATCAGATTTTAGAGACTGCATAGCTGAGAAGATGGTAAATTTGCCCAAGTAAGTGCCATGTTTTATGGGAGTTGAGCTTTTACCTGGAAAACATTATCTGAAAAAAATAAATTAAATTTAAAAGAGAAAGAAAAATAGGTACCTATGAATGCAACCTCATTTGGAAGTACGCTCTTTGGAGGTGTAATTAGGTAAGATGAGGTCATCATGGGTTGGGGTGGTCCCTAAACTCAGTATACCTGGTGTCCTTAATAAGAAGGCACAGAGATGCACAGTCACACACAAAGGGAAGACAGCTATGTAAAGATGGAAGCAGAAATCAGTGATGTGGCTGCAAGCCTAGAAATACCAAGGGTGCTGGCAACCACCAGGAGTTAAGAAGGGGCCAGGCAGTTTGCTTCCCTAGTCTTCAGAAGGAACGTGTCTCTGCTAATCTCTTGGTTTTATGCTTCTGGCCTCCAAACCTGTAAAATAATAATTTTCCACTGTTTTAAGTCACCTGGTTCGCGGTACTTTGTCTTGGCAGCCCTAAGAACCTCATACATATGGTCAATATTTTTTTTTTATATTTATCCAAAAGCAATTACTTGTCTTGATCATTCTTTATTGACAGAGAACAGAACCTTCCACCTCAGAACCACTTTGTACTCAACTCAGTCACAGTCCTTTAGCATTTATTCTAGTTAGGATTTGTTGGTGGGAAAACTTAGGCTATATTTGTTTGAAAATGTCCCTATTTATTTGTATTTATGGAAAACAAATCAAGTACCTGTTGAAATAGTTGAATAATGGATTGGGTTAAATAACCAGATTTTTTTTCCCGCTAATTTATACTGATCCTTTTAAAGATCAGTTATTTTTGTATTTTTCTAGCAAATGAGCTTAAAATGCTGTCAATGTATTAGCCCAATAACTGGCATTTTTAAAATCTCCTTGGCCCACTTGTTATTTACCCACCCTCCTTTTTTACTGTAAGCCATATTGCAAGATTTTAACTGCTTTTTTAAAACCACTTTATAACCTAAGGGGGAAAACATACGTGAAACACAGATGAATGTGGCAAATATTAGTTAGTCCATACTTACTGTTGTTCATAAGCAGTTGTACTTGGTGATTTTATATCTACTTAAACATGCAAGACACATATGTTCCGCTGAACTCAATGATGAGATTGCTTTTCAATAACGTAAAGAAAGAGTAACTGATTTGTACTGGGTTTTTCCTTTTCAGCTACAATTTTTTGCTTATTGAGTACCTATTGAGCAACAGAAAAGACACCTCCGCCAAAGCAAAACTTAACCTTTTGAAATTTGGAAACTTTTCTCTTTCAAAAGTATTATCTATAAATCCTATTCCTGTAGGCTCCAAGTAATTTTAACATCTGGGGAGAACAGTGTGGAAGTTGTGAACATTGAACAGTCAAGACAGGTGTTTTTACTTAAATAATCATTATTTCCATTAGAATGGCTGGCACAGGGAGACTCAACATGGCATTACCACATCTGCCAAACAGTTCACTCCTCCAGCCAGTAATGTGCAAACCCAAATCTAGGTTAAGACTTGTAATCAATCATGAGCTTTTGGCACGTTTTTTTAATGCCTGGGAAAAGATGAAGAATTTGATCAGTTGTGGCTGAAAAATGATGTTTTATTTTAAATAGTCTTAGGAATAGGAATTCCAGAGTCATTAGTTTCTTTTTTTAAATCATAAAAGAAATTCTTAATCATGTAATGAAATTATCAAAAAACAAGTATTTTTAAATTTTGCCAAATTATTTGGATTTAATGTACATCGATATTACAAGATTGTTCAAGAACATATTAAGCTCAAGAAAACTTTAGCTAGAAGTAGTCCTATGTAATGAAAATTTATGAACCAAACCCAGCTTTCATGGAAGAAAATTCAGAGATCTGAGTTTAAATAATAAAAATCGAATTAATAATTAAAGATACATGCAAACAAGTTCTGCTGCCACTGAATTCTAAAAAGGCAAACATTACATTTTTTTTTAAGGTGAACATTATATTCTGTACAATGGGTCATATTTTATACAATACTTAAAGGTAGATAATCAACTAACTTATAACTAGCACTATTAATTTTTGGCCAAAGTTTAATATAAGGTACCTCAAAATTTAGTTTTTTTCATTACCAAAATTATGTCTAAATTTCAATAAATACAATTAAAAAATGAACCACCCTCAGGATGCCTGAGTGGCTCAGTCAGTTAAGTGTCTGCCTTCGGCTCAGGTCATGATCTCAGGGTTCTGGGATCAAGCCCCACATAAGGCTCCCTGTTCAGTGGAGAGCCTGCTTCTCCCTCTCCCGCTGCTGCTCCCCTTGCTTGTGCTCTCTCTCTCTGTCAAATAAATAAATAAAGTCTTTAAAAAAATATATACACAACTCCTCAAACAAATTCATATTAAAAAGATAGCTATCCAGTTTTAATAAGTTATCACATACAGATGTCAGTATTTTGACAATATTTATGAATCCTAGTGTTCCTGTAAAATGTAAGTTAAAAAAAATCTTTCCTTATAAAAGACTCTAATACTGTCTCATACAACTAAAATTTCTTTTCATTATTATTTATTTTTTTTTTTGAGAGAAGGAGAAAGCACGTGTGTGGCACACGGGGTCAGTTTGGGGGTGGGGGAAGGGAGGGGCAGAGGGAGAGGGAGGGAGAGAATCTTAAGCAGGTTCCACGCCCAGCACAGAGCCCAATTCCGGGCTCAGTCTCACAAGACTGAGATCATGACCTGAGCCAAATCCAAGAGTTAGGGGCTTAAACGACTGAGCCACCCAGGCTACCCTATAACTAAAATTTCTTATACCTTAATTTAATATTTTTTTCAAAAATTGAACATATTTTACTACTACAAGAATTTTTACTTGACCAAATTGTTAGATAATTGGAGTCAGTACTTAAATACACATTCACTTGTTCAATAAGCATGAACTACAAGCTGGGTACATAGAATTGACCAAAAATGATCACAGTCTAGCTGAGTGTATATGCTAATAAATCATAATAAGTTGTGATGGGTTATAAAAATATGTACAAATTTCTTTGGGAGCACTTTTTCTAGAGAAGAAAAAGTTCACTTTTTAAGTACATAGTGGAGGACATGGTGGCAAGATGAAATCACAGATGAAAAGTTAATAGTGATTCTTGAAGGAGTTTGATTAAGTAATTCCATGGAGACTGGTTGATGTTTATTTCCATTATGAGCCAACAATGTAATGTGAACATGAATTTAGGCAGTTTTTATGATAGAGTAATATCTTGAAAAATTGAAATAATAATTCTTGTCTGATGACATGACTACAGCTGAAAAATAATATTTTCTGTGTACCATATTTGAAGGGAGAATATACAACCTGAACCTCATTCAGTGGCAATCCGTCATCATTATGAATGATTTTTAATCAAAGTGTAGTGAGTTCTGTTTATTTTAGATTTTCATCATTATTCTGGATGACAACTAACTAATACAGAATTCCGTTTATCCTCCTAGCACATACATACTTCCTGTACCTTCTACTCATAACTATTAAAGCAGATTTTTTTCTCCTTTCGTACTAGAAGTTCAAAGTGCAATTAGTATTCTTAGTAATTCTACCTATGCAAGTATTTCTTGAGATACAAAGAAAGCCTTCTAAAGTCCTGGCATTCTATGTTAATATAATCAGGTCACTTATATTTTCCTTAGTATTTCAAGTCCTCTATTGCAATATAAGGCAATAATGAGCACTTTATTCCTGCTATATCATTCTCATCTTCAGCATTATTATATTTACCCTTCTCCTCCTCCTCATTATTATTAATACTATTATTAAGAGATCTGGGCAACAGTACACAAAATCTTTTGTCAGAATTCTCTGTCCTTTGATTATTCTATTGGTTTATCTATACCTTCCACTTTTTGATGAGTTGTTAAGGGCTTTCTTTCAAACATTTTTTGCCGGATAGACATTCTTACTCCAGTCATTTTCAAACTTGTGTGTTTTGGTTTACTGTCATTTGATTCCTGATGGGACAACAGTTAAGACAATTTTTTGTTAGACATTTATCAACACAGCATCTGATACATAATACAGAGTCAATAAAATATTAAAATTATTGCATGTTATCTCATTGAAGTCTCATAAAACCCTATGAATATGGTTCTTTTATGTACAATTTTTTCTGTCTTCCTTTTTTTTTGAAACCCTTTCTTCCCATTCCCCTTCACCCTTCACCTCCAAACCCCCCCCCCGGCAACCACCAGTACCCTGTATTTATGGGTCTGTTTCTGCTTTCTTTTGTTTGTTTTGTTTTTCAGATTTCACATATAAGTGAAATCATATGGTGTTTGTCTTTTCTCTGTCTAAATTATTTCACTTAGCGTAATACCCTGTAGGTCCATCCATGTTGTCACATACAGCAAGGTCTCATTCTTTTTTATGGCTGAGTATATCCCATTATACATACACACACACACATACATACATGATACATATGGTGTATATGATATATATATTATATATATGTGTGTGTATATATATAACTTTTTAGCCATTCATACAATATATATGATATATACAATATACATGATATATATCATATGTGTGTGTGTGTGTGTAACTTCTTTAACCATTCATCTACCAGTGGACACTTAGGTTGCTTCTATATATTGGCTATTGTAAATAACATTGCAGTAAACATAGAGGTGCATGTATCTTTTTGAATTAGTGTTTTTATTTTCTTTGGGTAAATACCCAGTAGTGGAATTACTGGATCTTATGGCAATTCTATTTTTAATTTTTTGAAGAACCTCCATACCTTGGAGTGGCTGCACCAATTTACAGTCCCACCAACGGTGCATGAGGGCTCCTTTTCTCCACATGCTCACAAACAGTTGTTTTTTCTTGTCTTTTTTTTTTTTTAAGATTTTTATTTTATTTATTTGAGAGAGAGAGAGAGAGAGAGAGAGCACAAGAGGGGGTAGGGTCAGAGGAAGAAGCAGACTCCCTGCCGAGCAAGGAGCCTGATATGGGACTGGACCCTGGGACTCCGGGATCATGACCTAAGCTGAAGGCAGTCGTCCAACCAACTGAGCCACCCAGGCGCCCCTTTCTTGTCTTTTTGATACTAGCCATTCTGAGTGGTGTAAGACGGTATTTCATTGTAGTTTTGATTTTCATTTCCCTGATTATTAGTGATGTTGAGCATCTTTTCATGTGTCTATTGGCCATCTGTATGTCTTCTTTGTTAAAATGGCTAGTCAAGTCCTCTGCCCATTTTTTAATTAGATTTTTGTAATTATTATTATTATTTGGGTGTTAAGTTGTATAAGTTCTTTATAGATTTTGGATATTAAGACCTAATTGGATGTATCATTTACAAATATCTTCTCCCATTCAGTAGGTTTTTTGTTGTTGTTTTTTTATTCATGGTTTTCTTTGCTGTGTAAAAGCTTTTTATTCTGGTGTAGTCCCAATAGTTTATTTTTGCTTTTGGCTCTCTTGCCTGAAAAGATGTGTGTAGAAAAATGTTGTTAGGGCCAATGTCAAAGAGATTAGTGCCTGTGCTTTTTTTCTATAAGTTTCATGGTTTCAGGTCTCATATTTAGGTCTTTAATCCATTTTGAGTTTATTTTTGTGTATGGTGTAAGAAAGTGGCCCAGTTCCTTTTTTTTTTTTTTTTGCCTGTAGCTGTCCAATTTTCCCAACACCATTTATTATAGAGACTGTGTCTTCTCCATTCTATATTCTTACTTCTTTGTCATAGATTAATTGACCATATAAACATAAGTATATTTCTGGGCTCTCTATTCCATTGATCTATGTGTCTGTTTTTGTGCCAGTACCATATTGTTTTCATTATTATAGCTCTGTAGTATGTCTTGAAATCTGGGATTGTGATACCTCTAGCTTTGTTCCCTTTTCTCAAGATTGTTTTGGCTATTTGGAGTCCTTTGTGGTTCCATACAAATTTTAGTATTATTTGTTCTGGTTCTGTGAAAAATGTTGATATTCTGATAGGGGTTGCTTTGAATCTGTAGATTGCTTTGAGTAGTATGGACATTTTAACAATATAGATTCTTCTAATCCATGAGCATGGAATATCTTTCCATTTTTGTGTGTGTGTTGTCTTCAATTTCTTTCATCAGAGTACATGTATTCACCTCCTTGGTTAAGTTTATTTCTAAATATTCTATTCTCTTTGGTACAATTGTAAATGGAATTGTTTTCTTAATTTCTCTTTCTGCTACTTTTTTTTAATTAGTATATGAAAACACAATAGGTTTCTCTGTATTAATTTTGTATCCTGCAGTTTTACTGAATTCATTTATTACTTCTAATAACTTTTTCGTGGAATCTTTAGGGTTTTCTGTGTATAGTATCATGTCATCTGCAAATAGTGACAGTTTTATTTCTTACTAACCAAATTGGATGCCTTTTATTTCTTTTTCTGTCTGCTTGCTGTGGCTAGGACTTCCAGTGCTATGTTGAATAAAAGTGGTGAGAGTGGACACCCTTGTCTTGTTCAGATCTTAGAGGAAAGCTCTCAGTTTTTCACCATTGAATATGATGTTAGCTGTGGGTTTTTCTTTTTTTTTTAATTTATTTACTTATTTGAGAAAGAGACAGAGAGAGAGCACACGGGCACAAGTAGGGGTAAAGGTAGAGGGAGAATCCTCAAGCAGACTCCCTGCTGAGCACAGAGCCCAACTTGGGGCTCAATCCCATAACCCCTGAGATCAGACCTGAGCCGAAACCAAGAGTTGTCCGCTTAACTGAATGTGCCACACTGGTGCCCCAGCTGTGGGTTTTTCATATGTGGTCCTTATTATGTTGAGGTGTGTTCCCTCTAAACCCATTTTGTTGAGAGATTTTGTCTTGAACTGATGTTGAATTTTGTAAAAGCTATTTATGCATTTATTGAGACAATCATTTAATCTTTAGTCTTCATTTTGTATCATATTGCTTGATTTGTTAATATTTGAACTGTCTTTGCATCCCTGGGATAAATTCCATTTAATCATGATGAATGATCCTTTTAATGTATTCCTGAATGAAGTTTGCTAATATTTTGTTGAGAGTTTTTGTATTCATCAGGGATATTGGTCTGTAGTTCGTTCTTTCTTTCTTTCTTTCTTTCTTTCTTTTTTCGTAATGTATTTGTCTGGTTTCAGTAGCAGGGTAATTCTGACTGCATAGTATGTATTAGGAAATATGATGTACATTTTTAAGTGAAAAATTTGAAGTTTAAAAAGGTTAAATAACTTCCCCATAGTTACCTATCAGGTGGTGGCATGAATATTTTAACTTTTTTTTTTTAAAGATTTTACTTATTTATTTGACACAGAGAGAGCACAAGCAGGGGGAGCGGGAGAAGAAGACCCCCAGCTGAGCATGGAGCCTGATGTGGGGCTTCATCCAAGGACCCTGGGATCATGACTTGAGCCGAAGGCAGATGCTTAACCGAGTGAGCCACCCATGTGTCCCAAAGATTTTAACTTTACATTGGTCCAACATTTATTCAGAATTCTTACCCTTCTGACTTCACTGTCTTCTTTTTCATGGTTCATGATGTTCTCTAGATTCTTTTTTGTCTGGTGTATTTGAATTTCTGCATGTTTCTGTATATCTACCATTCTTCTTCCATGACAGAGCATAAAAGGTAGATTCTTAGACTGAATTCCAAAGGAATTAGAAGCCAGACATTTGATGATGTGATTTTGTTTATATATTATATTAGTCAAGTAAAGAAAGTGTATCATAGAAAATAGTTACCAAAATGAGGAAATAGAAAAAGTGGAAGAAAAATCAAGAAAAGCAAAATAACAAAGAGAAAATAAAACAAAAAGGGAATGTTAATGCATTTGTCTCTCAGTTACATAGTTAGATAGGTTCTTCATAAGTAAGACAACAGATTTCAGTTCAGTGCTTCAATTGTTAACTCCTTGAATGAGCCTGAAACAGATGCCATGCCAGATTTAAGAGCTCAGCTATTTGGAACATATGCTCTTCAAGTGCCTTCTTACAGGAGAATGTATAATGTATTTCTTTAGAGAAAAATGCCATTTATAAAAATGTTATTTAGTTTTTAGTCAAAAATGTCCAGTATAGACTTGTTTGCCTGTTTATTAGCTTTTTAAAAAAATAACTCAGTATTTGACTTTCATCAAATCTCATCTTAAGTTTTCTTTCTAAATTTTTGTTTGGTTTGAATTATTTTTGTATGGAATCTTCACTATAATCCTTATATCCGAGTTTAGAATACTGTATACAAAGTATCAGTAAGGGGTGCCTGGGTGGTTCAGTCAGGTAAGTGTCTGCCTTTGGCTCAGGTCATGATCCTGGGGTCCTGGGATTAGGTCCCTCGTCGGGTTCCCTGCTCAGCAGGGGATCTGGTTCTCCATCTCCCTCTGTGTGCTCTCTCTCTCTCAAATAAATAAATAAATCTTAAAAAAAAAGTATCATTAACATAACATAATAAAATAAAATTTAAAAAAAGTATCAGTAAAATGTCAAAATGGATATCCTACAATGTGCATTATTTTCTACTTAAAATTAGTGTTCAAAAAAAGGGAATAAGGGAATGTTAGTGCACATGTCCCTTAGCATTCAAAAATGTAATTCATGTACAATTTTATGTATAATAATAACTATTCAAATGCATAATTCCATCTGTAGATTTTAATACCAATAGTAGTCCTAATTAATTTACTCCCTTTCATTTGCACATCGGTCATTTATACGAGATGATCAGGTAATTCAGTTAAAAAAGAAATTTGATTTTCACTGAATTCATTAATTGTGCAGTTAGTTTGATTTTTCTTTATTGTATAAAGAATCATAAAAATGTTCTTGGGGCATCTGGGTGATGCAGTCGGTTAAGCATGTGACTCTTGGTTTCGGCTCAGGTCGTGATCTCAGGGTTCTGAGATGGAGCCCCAGATTGGGCTCTAGACTGGGCTTGGAGCTTCCTTAAGATTATCTCTCTCCCTCTCCCTTTGCCCCTCCTTGCTATGATGTCTCTCTCAAATAAATAAATCTTTAAAAAAAAATCCTAAAAATGTTCATATATGTAAAATGTAATTTTGTTATATCAGAATCCAATATTTAAAATTTAGTTATGTTTAACTTCTTCTTCGTCTCATCATTATTATTATTATCTCTGCCATTTATATTTGTTTACATTGCTGAGATATTTCAGATTGATGTTTGATTTTGAAAAGCAAGATAACAGAAATTAGAATTTTACATTTTCCTCACTGAAAATAAAGTGAAATGTATATTTATATACATAGGTGTATGAGAGTCATTCACATGCACAAAACAGTTTTAACCTGAATAAGTTAGTAGCTATGGCTCTTTGAAAAGTTTTAATTTTTTATGCTAACTTTAATGCATATTAAATACTTAGTTTTGGATTTAGCATGAATAAAATGTATGTAATTTTTGTTTCAAAATTAAATTACATTAAATAGTAATCCCTTTTAAAATGTTATGTTAAACTTGTCATATGAATATACTTTAAAGCAGAAATATATGGAAATTATCTAGTAGGTGGATGTTTCAAAAAGGTATTTGAATTATGATCACCACATTTAGGCTTAGGATAATTGTAGGCAATTAATTCAAAGAAAAAATTATCCAAAAGTGTGGGTCATATTATTTATAATTGTTGAATTTGATGCATGAGAACCACGTTTGCTTTAAAGGACAACAGAACTTGAAGACTTCTGGGTAAGAAGGCAAAGAAGTAAAGCTGTGACAGTTTAACTAGTTTGTTCAAAACAGCAGCAATCGTCTACTCCAGTAGAAACTGAAAATATTTTAAAGTTCAGTGATCACCAGACTCTAGGAATTTCATGATCACTTACTTTGTTCAGCAGAATTCTATTCAGGAGTTCTGGTTTTTACTTTGCTCTTGATGTTTCATAACAAATAGTGTGTGAAAAGCGTCCAGCATTCCTCCTAAGACTATGCATTCTGCTTTATTGACTCCAGAGCTATTACACAAGACATTTTCCCAGTAATTGAAATTCCCATGATCAATGCACAGTCTGTTTTATGGATGCTGTTTTTTTCTATTTTCCTGTGTACCCTTCCTTTACCTTATTTTTCTTCACATTCTCTCAGAGATCAAATGGCCCTTGTTATTGACTCAGTAGCACATTATGTAAATGATAATGCCCTCTTGGGCCTAGAGAACTATAGAGCTTTTGTTGCATTTGCTAGTTCTGGGTATTCTTCAATTTGCTCTTGTTTTATTGGAATTCACATTAATTTGGCATATATGGCATAAAATACCTTTATATATATATGACAAAGGTAACTTGAGTTTATATGCTGGATTATTTGAGTCTTGATTTTTTTCTTCGCTTTTTACTGTTTCTCCTGTTTTAATGATTATGCAAAATTATTTACCTGACAAGTGCTTCTGTTTCAATAGTTTTTTGAATGTTTTTTTAAGATTTTATTTATTTATTTGACAGAGAGAGACACAGCGAGAGAGGGAACACAAGCAGGGGGAGTGGGAGAGGTTCAGAAGCAGGCTTCCCACAGAGCAGGAAGCAGAGGATGCGGGGCTTGTTCTCAGGACCCTGGGATTATGACCTCAGCCGAAGGCAGACGCTTAACAACTGAGCCACCCCGGCGCCCCAAGTTTTTTTAATTTTTAAAACAATTCATCTGTTTCATTTGTGAAATGAATCAAATGGAATGTTCCATTAAAAGTTGGAGAAGTTACCATGCAGTTCAATTGATATTCCGTTATTAGATTTGTTATGCTACAAATCTTTATTCACATTTTACTAAGAATTTATAATACTATGTTATTTTAGATATCTAATAAGAAAGCATTAAAAACATCAACATTTCTACTTAACACTTTAAAAATTATAAACACTGAAGATTTAGTATCAATTGTCTTGCTTTAATAAACTAGACCTTATTCAATCTTTGTTGTCTTGGAGATATAAAAGCATTGTCTCTACTCCATGTCCCATTTTTCATTTTTTTTTTTTTAACTATCAATGTTACTCTTTTCTGAGTCACCTTTAATTTATCTAGTTTTCTTTGCAAATCTGCACGTGACTTCTATATAATATTAAATAAAAGACTAGCACTTTGGTAAGTTTAATTTGCAGCAACAGTTTGCAACCTAAATTGATAGGGCAAAGGACATCTTTATTAGGAAGAGCTCCCAAAACTTTGCTTACTGAGCAAACAGGCATAGTGTTTATCTAGATGCTGTAGTAATTAAGTATGGGCCCAGAGACTAAAGAAACTAATTTTTATTTGACAAGCCAAGCACCAAGCAGATGGACCATGGTTAAAAAAAAAAGAGAGGGAGCACCTGGGTGGCTCAGTCATTAAGCGTCTGCCTTTGGCTCAGGTCATCCCAGGGTCCTGGGATCGAGCCCCGCATCGGGTTCCCTGCTCAGCAGGAAGTCTGCTTCTCCCTCTCCCACTCCCCCGCTTGTGTTCCCTCTCTCAGTGTGTCTCTCTCTGTCAAATAAAATCTTAAAAAAAAAAAAAGAGAGATTTCTGGGTTATAAATATGAGGCATTATTTTTTTGGATAGTGAATTTCTATTATTAATAGATTAAAGAAACTATAAACTGTCTTAAACATTTGGTCTGCATCTATTTCTGGGTTCCCCCAGAAACTCAAACCCTAAGCTAAAGTCCTTGATAATATTGTTTATTTAGAAAAATCCAGGGACCACGATTAGAGGACTAAAAAATATTAGAATGAGTCAGCACAAGAGTGTGGTATCAAACTGGTCCATCAGTGTGGGTAGCTGGGGCTCAATCCATCTGGGATTTTTTAAGGTGTCCTGTAGAATGAAATTCACAATAGTCCACCTAAAGTCTGGAAGAGGGAGGGCATTTTTGAGAGTACCCTTTATTCACTGACTCCCTCTCCCATTGGTCAAGAGGTGCCTAGTGGGGTATTAAATCTCTAGAATGCTTAGTTTGTTCAAGCTCAAATCCCCAGTGTTTCCTATAGGTGTCCAACCCTAAGGTGTCAGAGAAATACTGGGACAAATAACTGGTCCATCTGAGGTGAGGTGCTCTGCTGCTTCAGTTGCTAGAAGCTGATGGCTAGAGTAGTGTTTGAGGGAAATGATGGCTAAGAAGATGTGAAAGACATTTCTTTTGGTCTAGAGAGGTCATAGGAATCTGGAGGTGCATGGTTCTCAGTTGCATCCATTCAAATGTTGCTACCCTTGCCCCAGAGTCCCACTAGTTTTCTACTCATAGCCCTGATTTGGGCACAGGCAGAATGTTGGCATTGTGCTTGCAGCACTTTTTTTTTTTAATTTAGTTTTATTATGTTATGTTAATCACCATACATTACATCATTAGTTTTTGATGTAGTGTTCCGTGATTCATTGTTTGCGTATAACACCCAGTGTTCCATGCAGAACATGCCCTCTTTAATACCCATCACGAGGCTAACCCATCCTCCCACCCCCATCCCCTCTAGAACCCTCAGTTTCTCAGAGTCCATAGACTCTCATGGTTCGTCTCCCCCTCCGATTTTCACCCCTTCATTTTTCCCTTCCTACTATCTTCTTTTTTTTTTTTTTTTTTTTTTTTTTTAACATATAATGTGTTTGTTTCAGAGGTACAGGTCTGTGATTCAGCAGTCAGCACTTTTGTAGTCATTTGACCTCCTATTTAAATCCTGGGCCTGATTTTCAGTAATCTGCTCCATAGCTGCAGGGGATAAGGGTGTTTTTACATGCGGTCATAGAGTATTTAGATTCTCACAAAGTTACTTGAATTGACAGTTAGATAACCTGGACTTATTTGATGGTCTCTAGAGTCTTGAATGGAAAGCCAATCAACTCATAATCCTTGTAATTATCAGAATTATATGCTACTGCTGCCATACGAACCAGTGCTTCACTTTCCATCTGAATCTCTTCCTGATGGACAGCCAGTGAAAGTCTTAGTAACTGTAATACTAATGCATATGCTTTACTCTCTTCCTGCAGTTCATCTCAATCTGCCACCAGGAAATATGGTTGTAATTGTGATGTTCATGTGTATCAGAGGTGACCACTACATTACTTACCATCAGCAATAAATGGTATTGCTGTCTAACTCATGAGTGATCCAGTTCCAGAATTCTACCCTGAGGGTCTTGCTTTCAACATCAGTTATCAAGACATGAAAAGACTTGGAAGAAAATTAAATACATATTACTAAGTGAAAGAAGCCTATCTTTAAAGGCTACATCCTGTATGATTACAACTATCCGACATTCTGGAAAAGGCGCAGTTATGGAGACAGTAAAAAGACCAGTGGGTTCCTAGGAGCTGGTGGGAAGGGAGCACAGAGGTGGAGCACAGTGGATTTTTACGGCAGTGAGACTATACTCTATATTCTCTAGTTGTAGATACATGTCATTATACATTTGTCAAAACCCATAGAACATATGACACCAAGACTGAAACAGAATATGAACTATGGACTTTGGGTGATGGCAATATGTCAATGCAGCCTCATCAGTTGTAACAAAGATACCACTGTGGTGGAAGATGTTGATAGTGCGGGAGGCTGTGGGTTCAAGAGAATGGGGGAACTCTCTACTTGCCACTCAGTTTTGCTGTGAACCTAAAACTGCTGTAAAAATAAGTATACATACATATATATATTTATATATAAATATGTGCATATGTGTGTATATATATCTGTGTGTCTATATAAATATGTGTGTGTGTATATATATGTGATGAGAATGGAAATTAATACAAGGGTACGTGATCACATTGGTCAGCACTGTGGGGTTTAACTCCACACTTAAGTGTTAGCAAATCTGGGGCTGAAAGGCAGAACTATATAGTACAACTTGATGAGAATATAGTCACCTGAGAAAAGCTGATTGTCATTGCAGTGCTGAACTGAAAAGATTTGAAGTAAAAATAAGAAGTATCCGGGCGCCTGGGTGGCTCAGTCGGTTAAGCGACTGCCTTCGGCTCAGGTCATGATCCCGGGGTCCTGGGATCGAGTCCCGTATCGGGCTCCCTGCTCTGCGGGGAGCCTGCTTCTCCCTCTCCCACTCCCCCTGCTTGTGTTCCCTCTGTCACTGTGTCTCTCTCTGTCAAATAAATAAATAAAATCTTAAAAAAAAAATAAGTATCCAATATATCTCCCCTTCTTGCTTTCCTTACTTTCTTTAAATAAGATGAGATTAACATAAATAGCAAATTTTTAGTCTTGTTTTTGGTAATTTTAGATTATTTTATTCAAGGGGGCACTTTGCTCAGTTCAATGAATGGCCAAACTCCCTAGTGTTTAATCCTTTCCATATTTTGCAACTTTCTGAAGTTATTTTATGATCCCTAAGCTATTCATACAGAGCAATTAAAGGATTTATATGTTAAGTCATGTAGTTTTAAAAGTATTTTAAGTATTTATTAATGGAATATGAGTGAGTCATAAACTATTTAGTCTAAGGTACCAAGAATAGTCTCCACAGGGTAGACCAAATTCCATATGAAGATCTAAATAACTTCAACCTATAGTTAAAGCCAATTTTTCCTAGAGGAAATAAGAATTATAAGCTTTTAAGCAGATAATATTTGACAGGAAAGCTCCTGAAAGCATCTTCTTTATTCCTCATGAAGGACCTATTTGTGTGGAATCATTATCCTTTTTTATACATGTAGTAGAGGGATATGTGACTGGTGTAGAGGAGATTTGCTTCTTTTTAATATCCATCAGCTCATCCAAGTCACTCAGGGTGGAGTTACTCCAAGACTGATTCATTAAGCAGTTCAAAGACATCATCAAGATTCAGATACACTTAATGTTTCTCTCTTTTTACTTGACAATTTTCCTTCAAAGTGTAATGAGGATATTTTAGTTCCCGTTATTTTATTTTTCCATTAAAATAGTAAGCAGAAAAAGAAAATTTTCCTTTAAAAATTGAAAAAAAAAAATTCTTATGTATCTCACTGGCAGATCTCCAGTTCATCGGCAGGAGCTGGATCTCCTACTTAAATCTAAATTAATCACAGGAAAGGGTATGTTTTTACATACCCCAAAAACAACCTAAAAAATATGGCATTGGCTTTTGAACTGGGTGTTAGGTCAAAGCTGGAAGGCCTTTGAGGGGACGGTTAATTGAAGGAGGTAGGGCCTTCATCAGAGTAAATGCAGAAGTCTAAAAGGACTTGAAGACATTGTCAATAAGGCATTAAAAAAGAGTGAGGAAATTGTTTTTGGAAGGTCATAGAAAGGAGACCCATGTTATAGTGCCAGAAAATGCAGCTAAACTGTTGCCTGTGCTAACATGGAAAATAGTAAAAAATACCTAATGACTCGATGATCTTGCTAAGGACACTTCTAAGCAGAATGTCGAGGCTACTTCCTAAAGATATTTTATAACAAAAATGAGTAAGGAGAGAAGTATACTATAGAATGAGTTCTGCATTGGAGTAAATTTGGAGGAAATGTGAAGGGCTGAGAATAGTCTTTTCAGCCAGCGTTCTGAAAGTTAGCAAGAACCTTGGTGCAAAAAATAAAAACCAAAATGGGATTATAAAATCCTTTGTTAAGGTTTCAGAAAGATTTAAACCAGTGACTCAAACATTTTCAAATAGACCAAAATCCTTCAGTAGACCTTAAAACTGTGCCTTCAAGATCCTTTCTCTTACACAATGGGGATTACAAGAAATTTTAAAACATTGTGCTACATCAGAGCCTAAATTAGGGAAGGATTTGTCTCAGAATTTCTTTTTTTTTAAATTTTTATTTATTTATTTATTTATTTGAGAGAGAGAGAATGAGAGAGAGCACATGAGAGGGGGGAGGGTCAGAGGGAGAAGCAGACTCCCTGCCGAGCAGGGAGCCCGATGCGGGACTCGATCCAGGGACTCCAGGATCATGACCTGAGCCGAAGACAGTCGCTTAACCAACTGAGCCACCCAGGCGCCCTGTCTCAGAATTTCTGGTATTTCATTTATCTGATTGAATAAATTCTAATACAATTCATTAAAAACCCATACATTTTTAAGATTTTTTTTCCTCGTGGAAGTTACCTACAGTCATAACTATAAGTGACAAAAAATATACAAAATGAAAAGAGGCCTTTGGATTCCTAAACGTTTATGGCAGGAAGCATAGTAAAAAGTCAACTCAGTTGCAGACTCAGTTTTCTTATGAAAACTACAAAGTAGAATCAGAAATAGAGATTCTAGATGCCAATATTCACAGATAAAAATTACCAAAGAATAGGACTGAGCCCTAATTAAGAAACTGGCAACATGTGTCCTGCTGGATTTGAGAAGTGCTATGGACATTGACTGCTGTGTGCTTCCCTTTTTCCACTTTTTGATGGGAATGTTTATAGTATTTACCCCATTCCTGTGACATTATTCAGTGTTTTGGAGTAGGTGGCAGCGGGGAGACACATAACTTGTCTATTTAGTTCCCAGATCTTCTAAATATGACTGTTATAGAAAGACTTGTACCAGAGGAATGTGTACTCATCTGGACTTGTAAACAAATATGACTTCCAGACTTCCTATTATAATTCCATAACAGGATGGGGCTTTGAGGGACATGGGGTAAGGAATGAATGTGTATTGCATGTGAGAGTGATGTGACTTACTGTATCTAGAGGGTGAATGGTGGAAAATCATATTTCAAAAGATTAGTGCAACAATATACCTGTTGCCCGTGGTCTCCTGCAATGTGACTTTACCATTGCCCCATCAATAGGGAAGTCTAATTCTCTTCCCATTTGTACCTGGGTTGGCCTGTGACTCACTTGCAACCAAAGTGAAGGTAAATGTTTTTGAGGCTATGTCATAAAAGGTAATGCAACTTCTGCTTGGTTCACTAGCCCTCTTGCTTTGGAACCCTGAGTTGACAAAAGAAAAGGCCTTACTTCACTGAAGCCACCATACTGTGAGAAAGCCCAAATTAGCCCACACACTAAGAACACGTGCAGAGGTCCTGAGGATGTACAAAGAGAAGTGACCGACCAGCTCTCATTAACTGCAAACTTCTAATCTTGAAAATCTTTTATTCAGTATTACTCATAGTAATTTTAGTTCTTTCATCAAGCCCTGACTAATACAAGCCATAATCCAACTTTTCATGTAACTTCAAAAAATCCAGATATACAAATTTAAAATTTCTTCATAGATGAAAGCAATTTTTCATTCATTGATTAGGAGTATTTATTGAGCATTTACTATGTGTGTACTTTTATCTGTGCTGGATATAAATTCTCTGCCTTCATGGAATTTACAGTCTGTTTCAGGACACTGGCAATAAATAAATATGAAATATAAGCCCAGGCAATGATAAGAGCAATAAGAAGGCAAAGAACATAAATTAGATTAAGCACATAGAAAGATAAGGGGTGATATTTTAGATAGTGATGTAGAAGGCTTCTCTGTGGTTTCATCTGAAAAAGTAAAGGATACAATTATTTAAGGTATATAGGAAAGAGCTTTCCAGAAGAAATAAAAAATTTATAACCCTGAGTTGTGAGCATACTTAGAATGTACAAGGATTAACAAGGAGACAAGTATAACTTGAACATCTTAAAATGAGAATAAAGATCAGAGATGTAATACCAGGCTATGTAGATGATGGTAAGCCATGTGGATACTTAAATTTTCTTTAAAATCTAAGAGAGCCCATTGAGGTGTTTTGTTTAGGGCACTGACATGAACTGATACTATTTCAAGCAGGAATTGTCGAAAAGGAGTAGAAACAAGGGGCGAGAAAGCAAATAGATTATTTAGGACTATTCCAGGAAAGTGTTGAGGGTAGCTTGGACCAGGGTAGTAGTTACAGAGGTAGTGAGAAATGGTGAAAATCTTGATTTATTGTACCCTTATAGCTTGGAATGGAGAGTAAGCCAAAAATCAGTAGTCAAGTTTAACTCTAAGAATTTTGGTCTCATAAGTAACAGAGAAGGAACATTTTTAGGGGGAGAGGAATTACTGAATGGTGAGAGCTAAAATGAGAACATTGATAATGGAAAGGTTTTAGGTGAGAAAAATTAAGAGTTTAATTTTGGATACGTTATGCCTGAGATGTCTACTATGCCTCCACGTGAAACTATCAAGGAAGTAGTTGGATATTCGTGCTTGGTTTTCTAGCATTTCTGAAAGAATTTTGGGTTGAAGATTGACCAAAAAAAGAAAGAAAAAAAGGATTGCTTAACTTGTAAGTGGAATTTAAATCCATTGTTGTGTTATGGTTCACCTAGGTAATGACAGTAGACATAGTGAAAGGAAGAGAAGAGTTTCCAGAACTGGACTCTCTGGTACTCAATGTCTTGAAGTAGGAAAAAGGAAGCATATTCGTCAAAGAAGCCTGAAAAGAGCAGCAAGCTATGTAAAAAATAATAATAATAATAATAAGTATCAGGAAATTGTGATTTCCCAGAATCTAGATGAATAATATTTCACGTAGGAAGTTGAGATCAATTGCATCAGGCATTGCTTGGAAATCAACAAAGATAAAAACCATTTGTCATGACAAAATAAATTATATCCGTAAACTGAATGGGAGCATTTTCAGTAGAGACATCAATATAAAACTTCTTGAAGTAGATTCAAGGAATAATAGTAAGTGGGTTTAGTAGTATAGATATGACACTTCTGTTTTTCTATACTGTAATAAAAGAAATAGATTTTTTTTTAGTAAAGAAATTCTCCAGCAGCTTTTAATTTTGATGAAAATTGTCTCCTAGAAATGAACATTAATTAAAATAGAGGAAGAGAATAATTTCCAGAACAGTGTCTTTGAGTACAAATACATTGTATCCAAGAGGGAAGAGAGAGTGTGTAGTTGTAGCTAGATATAGTTTTAGAAGGAAATGAAAATCCTCATCTCATTGTGTGTGTGTGTGTGTCTGAATGTAAAAGATAATCAGGATGGAGTGAAGGTAGAGAAAGAATCAAGGAGAAAGAGGAGATGTGGAAGATATATTTTAAAAATTGAGTAATGAACTCACAAGGGAAATGTAGTAGAAGGTCAGGTAGCAGAGATACTTCCCATTTAAGATTTGTAGTTAAAAATTTAGAGTGAATCCGGTATGCATGGCTGTATGGATTTCTTGAGCTTTGAGAAACTTCTCTGGTGCATCAATGAAGTAGGTAAAGTTGAATGTAAATAGGGTAAGGATTTTACTGGGTCAAGTGGGAAGAAAGTAAGGCAAAAGAGTTGATACTATATACAACGGATTCATTATTTGATGGGTTGTAGACTCATTTATACTAGGGAATAATGAAATTGGCAGGGTTGTGCAGTACAGAAATTAAAAATGTGTCAGCCTCACAGGATTGGAGATCCTGTTGGAGTTGAAGAGTTTTAGCAATGAGGATACTTAAAAAAATGAATTGTATGGACTAGAACACTTGATATTGGAATTTGGTATCAATGTAATTATTGGTTAGGAAAAAATGTGAGACACAAACATTACAATAGTGCATCACTGAGGCAAGTATAGGACAAGATTTTAAAGGTGAATAACCTGAGACATCTACCCAAAGTCAAAGGCATCCTAATTTATACCTTCTGAATTTGCCAAGTTTATATTTATCAACTGGTCAAGATTAGTAAATACCAGAAGAGATAAATATTAGTACAGTACCTATACTTTATTACATTCTAAAGCAAATACTGGGGATAAAAAGAAGTATAAAACCCCTTTTTAAAGGAATTTTTATTCTCTTCGGAAGAGAAAAGATAAAGATGCAGGAGACCTAATGAAGGGGGAGGAAGAAAAGGAAATTGGTGATTTGGCATTTTTATTATCTGTTCACAATGACCATCTTTTCTGGTTGCCTAATAAATTTTATTTTGGTTTCTATTTATAAGTTATCTCTTCCAGTAAGTTAGACACAATTTCAGAGTATCTACTCTTCAGATAGCAATATAATAAAAAGTGAAAAGTTTATTTGAAATAGTAGCCATTAACAAAAATCCGATTGTAAATTGTGCATTGTTAATAGGCTTTTCCAGACATTTCAATAGAATGTGCTAAAAAATATGTTGGTTAATATATGGTTTGTCATTTTTATATAGTTTAGTGTCTAAATCCATTAATCTATCATTTTTAAATTTCATTATTGTATTGACAACTTTCATTGACAGTGGTAGAACATTAATGTTTACAAACTTTTGATTATAAGTACTTAATTTTGTCCTAGAAATAAGGACTTCTATTTCAGCTTTCAGAATGTTGACTTTTAAACGTTGTGTTCAAACAAGGTAATAGTATGTCATGTATATATATATATATATATATATATATATATATATATATATATATAATATAGATTAACACATATTGATTCAAAACCACAGAGTATATTTTGAACAAACGTGACAAAATGTAAAATGTATTAACCAAAGAAATATCATACTATGTATATAATATGGTTTCTATTTTCAATACCAGAATATACAATGACTGTTTTCATACAGAAAATATTTGGAATCATTTAGTCATTGGAATATTTTATTTACTCAGTAATTATATGACAGGGACATGCTAAAATTCATTAAAGAAAAATCATTACTCAGTACTATAAAAAAAGAAATTGCCTCAATTACCTGTTCTTTTCTATTTTTTTTCACCTGAGCTGTATGGTTGATAGGCCTTTTATTTGTTTGTTTGTTTGAAGTAGGCCCCACACCCAGAGTGGAGCCCAACACAGGACTTGAACTCACAACCCTGAGATCAAGACCTCAGCTGAGAGTCGGATGCTTAACCAACTGAACCACCCAGGTGCCCCTGATAGGCCTTTTTTATTTTTAGCTTTGCAGATGATATTTACAAAAACCCATAACCTTCATGTTATTCCTCAAACTTTTGTTTCTGCATCCATTTACATATTTAAGAGACATTTACGGAGCAGTTTTCTAGATGGATGGCAAAAATTTTAAATAAACTCAAATTTAAAACGCATATATTCCAGAAATTCACCATATATTCCAGAAATTATATGTATGTATAACAGTGCGCAATAACAACCCCCCCCCCCGAAAAAAAATTCCACCCTCCAAAGAATCCTTGACAACACTGATGAGGCCATGATCCTCCTTGCTCCTGGTGTAGTGGGTACTGGTTTCAAGGACTTCACAGAGGAGGTCATGGTAGAGCTTGTTTGGCAAACAATGAATGAAGACAGCATTAGAACTGGAGAATAAAGCTATTAAAATTACACAGAGACATTGATCAGATGTGGGCAAATAACTGAAAAATACCCAGCTAGAGACAGAGATGACATAGGAAGTGTAGGAATACACCAGAAAATTTGGAAGTGTTAAATACTGATAGCAACTTCAGTTGAGGACAGCTATAAAAATGTTTTAAGCAAAGTGGAAACATCATCAGAAGACAGTAGAAGAGGGTGAAATAGGCAGTTTCAAAACTCAATGGTGGCAAATGGAATGGCCTCTTAGAGAAAGAAGTTGAGGAGATCCTTTCTTAAGGCAATGATGGAGCACATAGAGATGAAAGAAAAATTATGAACATTGCCCAAACCAGGAGTGACTTCCATCTCTGAGCTAGACATTGCATAGTGTTGTACATACATATAATTCTTGTAGACAATGAAATAGAACTTTCATAATACCTAAAACCACTCCCTATTAAAACATTCTTCTTTGGCTCCTTTATTCTCTATCTTGAATATTAATGGATGATACTCAGTATTATTTTTGTTGGGTTCAACTCTGTTCCTTTCCCAAGAGTTCAGCTAATTTTTCATTATACACAACTATATTTTGTGTGTGTGAAGATTGGGAGTGTATGAGATACTTCTCAGATACCAAATCCTCGTGCTCTAACCCCATTTTTTGCCTGGTTTGTGATGGGCAATAATACTTGTATAACTTCATCTGAGCAGGATCAATAGGAAGACACCTCTCTATTCTAAAGCACTATCCAATGAACAAGTATTTTAAAATCCATTTGTTCCAATGTGTACAATTAGTCAAAAAGAAAGACATCATCATTAATTAAAATAGTTCTGATTTTTAAGTTATCTCTTTCTATAGAGGGTAAAAAATGGTGAGTGCATGTATGTATGCATGGTGAGTGCATGTATGTATGCATGCATGGTGAGT
The DNA here is from genome assembly GCF_011800145.1 of Mirounga leonina. Taxonomy (NCBI): domain Eukaryota; kingdom Metazoa; phylum Chordata; class Mammalia; order Carnivora; family Phocidae; genus Mirounga; species Mirounga leonina. Next base: position 24,962,891 of record NW_023270316.1, on the reverse strand, counting down.
GTTAAGAGGGGTTGTTTTATTCCATAAATGTAATTTGACCAGATTTACTCCAGAAAAAATAATGACCCACTCCTGGAAGTATATACCATGCCCTCCAAGTAAAATTTTCTGGGAAGATAGAAATATTCTTTACTTACACTGTTTAATAAAGTAGCTATTAGACTCCAAGATTAAGAACTTCAAATGATACTGGTAAAACAGAGGAATTCAATTATTATATTTATTTTAATTAATTTTAATTTTATAGTATGACTTAGCTATTACATTAGACAGTGCAGACTAAACTTGGCAATATGGAGGATGAGAAAGAGGATGCAGTCTAGTATGACTGTTAGCTTTCTGGTGATAGCCTGCTTGTGTTTCATTTCTTTCTCAGCATGTAAATTATACTCTTCTTACCTTGGAGCCTTTGCATTTGTACTCTGTTCTACACAGAGGGCCTCATGGATTTCCCCTTTGATGTCTGCTTTTATTCCTTCATATTTAAGCTTAAATGCCACCTTCTGAGAAAGGCCTTTCATAATACCTCAGTTGCTAACTTAATGTCATCTCCAATAGAACCAGTAATTACCCTGTGTCTCTGTACCCTAGTATACAGTTTACTTCCTCGGTATAACTTATTATATATCCTAATGAGTTATGCACTAGTTTACTTGATGCATGTGTGTCTTAACCAATAGAACATAAGATCCAGGAGGGCCCGGGTCATGCCTGTCTAATCATCATCATCTCTAGTACCACCATCATCACCTGCCAGGATGCCTGCTAGTTTGGTAGGTACTCATGAATACATGTTGAATCAATGTGGATTACTTTCCAATTTATCCTGTCAAACTGTATTTTCTCTCTTCCTTTAAACATATTATTTTAATAAAATATAACTTCATTTTCAACCAGAGTTCAGTTAGAAAGAAAAAAATAACTGTTTCAAAGGCATCTCTCATGTACTACATTCTGTTTACAATGCCTTCCTCCTCTACGACAGCCAAATTCTTCTCATTCTCTCTTAAACCCACTCTACTTGGCTTTGCCTCTCACCATTCCACCAAATTCTTTTATCAACATTGTAATCAAACTCCATGCCAAGATAGATTTACTGTGAACACTATGCTTAAGGTCTGGAACCCCCTCACTTTCATTGGTCATTTGTATCTCTCTAATTGGGAGGGGTCCTAGTTTAAATATGTTTAAATAAAATTTGGAAAAGTAGAATATTTAACCTCACATAGGAACAGTGCTTCTTTCCCTTTGATATTTCTCCTTCATACTTCTCCTTGAGTGAGTGGACAATGGTCCTGGGTGTTTGGGGAATCCATCCAGCCAAGGGCAAGTTGATTTGGAGACACATTGACTTTTGGTTTAATAGGATATATTCATATTGTTTATAATCGCTTCTGTATGCATTTGGTTATTTCTGGCCAAAGTGGTCTAAGAATACCTTCTAGGAATACTTTCTCACCCACTATGCAAATCACCTGGAATTGTGACAGAAAGATGCAGGTGATGTAGCCTCTGCACCTGGTTTCTGAAAGTATGTAGGCAACATACAAGGCACAAGTCTTGAAATACACGGTGCCAGATGCTAGACTTTGGAAAATTCATCCAGTCATCAAATGTGGAGCATTGCAAGCCGTGTTTTAGCTCTTACAGATGCCTACTCAAAATGAATGTTCTCACCTGTCAGGAATATACTTGATGCAGTACAAACATGTGTATATACATTGTACTTTCTGTTCCTATGTGGATTGTGAAAAAACAGAATTTATCAGAAACTGTATGTTTGTAGGGCCATAACATAAGCAGTAAATACATCTGTGTGTGAGGTAAAATTTTAATGAATCTCCACTTAATTAGTTTGAATCTGAGCCTATCTGACACACCATATCCCGAAGAGTTTGGTGGCTCTACCCTGCGGTAAAATTGCCTGAAAAAATAAGTATTCCAGGGATAATATTTCAAATATTTATCAGTAACTCAATGTATATTATGTAAGAATAATTAGAAATTAGGTTACTCGATAGCCTATACTGACAATTTATTTGAATTATTTTTCCCTTAATTTCAAATTAATATTGGGACACCTAGGTGGCTAAGTCGTTAAGCATCTGCCTTCGGCTCAAGTCATGATCCCAGGCTCCTGGGATTGAGCCCTGCATCAGGCTCCCTGCTCTGCGGGAAGCCCGCTTCTCCCTCTCCCAATCCCCCTGCTTACGTTCCCTCTCTCGCTGTGTCTCTCTCTGTCAAATAAATAAAATCTTTAAAAAAATAATATTAAGAATTACTGGTCCTATACAAATTCACATATTACTAATAAAAAGGAAAAAATATAAAACGAAAGAAAGAAGACTGGCAGAAGCTTCAATGCCAAACTCTTATTATATCTCCACAGAAACTATGAATTTTGTTGTCAAAATTTATGAAAGAGGGCGCCTGGGTGGCTCAGATGGTTAAGCGTCTGCCTTCGGCTCACGTCATGATCCCAGGGTCCTGGGATCGAGTCCCGCATCAGGCTCCCTGCTCAGTGGGGAGCCTGCTTCTCCCTCTGCCTCTCTCTCTGTCTCTGTCTCTTATGAATAAATAAAATCTTTAAAAAAAAATTGTGAAAGAAATCTTACTAAATGATAAAAATTAAGACCAGCCTGTTGGAGAAAAGACTGATGTCTTTACTTTCTCTTCAGAAATGATCCTGCAGTATCCTTAGTATAGAAAGAAGTGAACAAAGATTATGTAGCCAAAGTTGTACAGAAAAAAATATATTAACAGATTTACATCAAGCAGTTATTTAAACAAAACATTATTATTTTCCTCTGGATTTTGTAATATCTGTCATATATGCTACCTCTCTAAAGAAGTCTTTAATCTGGGGTGCCTGGGTGTGTCAGTCAGTTAAGCGGGTGGCTCAGTGGGTTAAGCAGCCAGCTCTTGATTTGGCTCAGGTCATGATCTCAGGGTACTGGGATCGAGCCCCGAGTCTGACTCTGTGCTCAGCGGGGAGTCCGCTTGAGCTTCTCTCTCCCTCTGCCCGCCCCCCGGTCCCCTGCTGGTGCATGCTCGCTCTCTCTAAAATAAATAAATAAATCCTAAAAAAAAAGAAGACTGTAATCTGATGCAAACTCTTTTCCCACTCTAAATAAATACATAACATTGCAGCTAATTTTAAACTCAAGGCTTTATATTGTTGGATAATTTAAACTTGAAGCCCCAAGTCTGAAAGCAATTCTCGCTCCATGCAGCTACCGCCAGTGATGGATTCTCAGTCCTCCCAGAAGCATTTGCTCTGTTGCTCACTCCTTTCTTCTGAATATACTTTTTTATTTGGCTTCAGGGCACGACAATCTCATGGTTTTCTTCCTATCATACTCTAAATACTATTGCTTCTCTATTCACACCCACTGTCTTTGAGATTTTATCCAGTCTGGATCAGTGCCATCAAACTGCAACACAGCTGGTATTTCCAAACACCCGGAGTTACACTACCGGCCAAGAACGCCAGACTTCTGTACTCATTTCTGCCTCCACATTTATTTCTATGTGGTTATCTGCTAGACATCCCAAACTAATATGCCGCAAACTGAATTCCTGATCTTTTTTTTTTTTTCCAAAACCCACTTCTACAGATATCTAGTCTTAATTAATGGCAACTCCTTACTAGTTATATCTTGCCTTGTATCTGTGATTGTGCATGATTTTTTTTGAAGTATCTCAAACACATCAGGCATTTTTCCTCAGAAAACTGGTATTTTCACTCTCTCTGTTTGGAATACTGTACATCCCAAATATATAGATTACTCAGTACCTCACAAAATTCAGTCTTTATTCAAAGGCCACATTTTCAGTGAAGCCTTCCCTGACTATTTAAAATTGAACATCCTATCCTAATTGTACTTAATCCCCTTTATGATTTATTTCCCCATCTAAGGTGTTTATTTTTTATATACTATATTTACTTATTTTATGTGTTTGGTTTTTTTTTAAAGCTTTTATTTATTTGACAGAGAGAGACACAGCAAGAGAGGGAACACAAGCAGGGGGAGCGGAAGAGGAAGAAGCAGGCTTCCCGCTGAGCAGCAAGTCCTATGCGCCGCTCGATCCCAGGACCCTGGGATCATGACCTGAGCCGAAGGCAGACGCTTAACGACTGAGCCACCCAGGTGCCCTATTTTATGTGTTTTTTATGTTTATCTTCTCCCATTAGAATTCTCGCTCCATGCAGCTACCGCCAGTGATAGATTCTCAGTCCTCCCAGAAGCATTTGCTCTGTTGCTCACTCCTTTCTTCTGAATATACTTTTTTATTTGGCTTCAGGGCACAGTAATCTCTCAACAAAAAGATTTTTTCTTTTTGTTAATTACATTACTGACTTTGCAGTGTGTAGAGTCATGCCTCAGACACACAACTCCTTGAATAAATAATTTTTGAATGGATATTAAATAAATTTAAGCTACTAGTCACATTTATTTCTCAAAGGTTATTTTTTGTGTACCTTTATTCTAAAGAAGTATCTCTTAATTTTCAAAAGGTAGAGTCATTTAAAACCTCTATAATGAATGAATAAATAAATAATATTCCATTTACCTACATGATGTGATGTTGGTAAGTTTTCTAAGATTATGCCTATGTAATTCCTTATTCTGAAATCTAAATAGCAACAGTGGAAAAATTATACATCAATCATAGAATCATATGTACCTGATCAATTTATATTTGCCATATATAAACAAAATACACATGTGCTATGACCCTAGCACCTACACAAAGATAATAATGAACACTAGGTAAACCCTGGGTGTCTCAGGATATTATTAGGATAAGTTTCACTCTTATTATCCCTGAAAGAATATCTGAAAGGTATTCTAGAGCTAATGCAAAAACTGAAATTGGATCTAGGCTTATTTCAATGGTCAATGTATTATACAGTTAATTGGAAATCCCAGAGAAAACTTATAATTGATTTCCCATTCATGATATTATATCCTAGTAAGATTGTTAAAATATACACCCATAAGTGTATCTATACCTGCTTTAATATAACAAATAAAATACTCATTTCTCTAGGCAAGGCATTCCCAAGGGCAAGCGTATTTGGTTTATTTTAATGCATAAATTAATTTTTCCTTTTGAAAGCTTTTCTAACGTTTTATTAAAAAAAGTCTTTTCCTATAGGCACCTTTAAAATGATGATTTAACTAATATAAAAATATTCTAGGCACTTCCTTATGAAACCCATTTTTTAAAAAGCCACTTACTTTTCATGTTACTTTTCAGTAACATCTTGTTTTTATCTGATATGTTTGCAGAAATTTAATAGCAACTTTTGATTTGAAAGTGTGCTTTATGTAAAAAGCCCAGGAAAGGAAATAAATGACTGAAGAAGTATGGTCCTTACAGTGGACTAAAACATAATACACTTCAGTGATAACATTTTAAAATTACATAGGTTAATAATTATATTATTAATTAATTATAACATTATATTACTATATAGTAATGGTTAATATAATCAATATATGAATTATAATAATAATTAGTGAATATTATATGGATTTAATTGTTGAAAATAAATATTTAATAATTTTAAAAATGATATACATTATCTTTATTTGTAGTCTGTTTTCTAGTTTTTCTAGTTTTGGAATGAAGTTTGTCTTACTCCCATAAAATTAATCAACTTTAACCCTTTTTCTCTTTCACAACTACTTGTGTTAGATAGTACACAAAATACCAACTCTCAGTACCATTCCTCAGAATCTTGGTAAGACACATACACAGTGTTGCCTGGGCCGGGATATTTTCAACATTTCAAATTTCACTAATGTTTATGAGACTACTCATTTTTTCATTTTTTTCTTTACCAATATAAGCATTTTATGTTTTTCAATAATTTAATGCATCTTGTCTAAATTTTCAAATTGATTTTGGTATTAATATTTATAATACTCCTTTATCATGTTTTTTTTTTTTTTAAGATTTTATTTATTTATTTGAGACAGAGAGAATGAGAGACAGAGAGCATGAGAGGGAGGAGGGTCAGAGGGAGAAGCAGACTCCCTGCCGAGCAGGGAGCCCGATGCGGGACTCGATCCCGGGACTCCAGGATCATGACCTGAGCCAAAGGCAGTCGCTTAACCAACTGAGCCACCCAGGCGCCCCCTTTATCATGTTTTAATCTGTTATGACTCTATTTTCCTCCCTTTTATTCTGCATTTTTATTTTAAACACCTTTTTCCCTGACATTTCTTGTTAGTAAGATAGAATACTAATATATTTCAAAATAGCAGTTTTTAGCTTTATTAATCAAACTTATGTTGCTATTTATTTCGCTTTTATCTTATAATTCCTTTGTTATTGCATTTCTTTCTGCCTTTCCATTTACTCTTTGTTTTTATCAGCTTTTGATTTGAACATTTTAGTGCGTTAATTCAATTTTTTTTTGTTTTTACTTTCATATAATATATTTAAAGTTACTTATTTCCTTTGTGGTATTGCTGTACCTGTGTATTTTAGTTATCTATTGATGTAAATAAATTAACCCACTTAATGGCTTAAAACAGCAAACATTATCTCAGTTTATATGGATCAGAAATCCTGCATTGTTTAGCGGCTCAAAGTTTCTCATGAGATTAAAGTCCAGCTGGTAGCCAGGGCACAGTGTCTTCTGAAGTCATTCCTGGGAAGTATCTGCTCCAAAACCACCAACATAGCTGCTGGCAGAATTCAGTTCTTTGTGGCTTATGGGATGGTGATCCCGGTTCCTTGCTAATCTTGGCCTATCCATGGGGCAGCTTACAACATGGCAGCCTGCATCAGTAGAGTAACCGAGTGAGAGAGGGCAGGTAATATGGAAGCCATTGTCTTTTTATATTAATCTCAGAAATAATATCACTTTTTCCATGTTTTATTATTAAGAAATGAGTCACTGGGTCCACTTTGCACTCGAGAACAGGGCATTTTACCCATTTTTTTGGACATGTATTCTTCAATTGGCACTCAACTCTGTGTATCTTATAATTGGCCTAAGGGTTATTTTTCTTCCCATTAAGGATTATTTTTTTAATTTTTTATTTTAAATTCTGGATATATAGGATTTTAAAATAGCTATCATGTGTTTATTATTCCTGTTTCTTAGTTTATGGTCCTTGAAAGCCTGACTTCAAAATTGTTTACGGTTCTTGTTTTCCATTTCTGTTCCTCTTTTATTCAGCATATGTTTCTTTATGGCCTTTATATTGATTAAATATATTTTATACTATTTTAGTTGATAGATTTATAAGATATCACAACCCTTCTTCTTTTAAAATGATACTAATAAATCTAACGTATTGCAATAAATAACTTTATAATCCCTAAACATTGAACACTTTGAAAGAGAAACACTTAAAAAATGCTTCAATAGTTTCAGATTGCCATGTGTTATAGGGAATGATTTAAAGTTACTGGAGCACTTTATTTCTTTAAAATGTTTCAGTTTGGAATTGAATAAAAAGAGGGATTGAGCATATATTCATTATTGAGAAAATATGACAAATAATTTCAGATGTACTCTTGGAACCTAAGTAAAAAGGAATGAATAGGAGACTTCAGTATGTGAGTTCAGGACATTTTTTGCTCGTATCTGTTAGTTTTGGAATAAATTCATTCTCATTTTGAATGTTCCTCTAACATTTTATATTATAAAGAGAATTTTCTAGCCATTCAGTAATGGAGAGAAAATATACTTTTAACAATTTCTCCAATTTTTCTTGAAAATATGTTTGTATAGCCGTATCATTAAGAATGAAAGAAGTTGGATGTGCTTAACTCTGCAATTTCTAGTGAAAATCAGTGTCATTTTGTTTTAAATGCAAGGAACAATTCTGTAAAATCCTAAGCAATGAAAAACATTATCTTCAGTTGTGAAATAGGTTGAGATTAATTAGGTTTGGACTGAAGGCTAGACTAAACCCCCAGAAGTTGGATTTACTAACTATTCAGTTCAGCTGGCCAAATTTGGGAGGCCTAACTGAAATTTGTATCTAAAAGCATCGCTCTGGGATTTTTTAAAAAATATTTTATTTATTCATTTATTTGAGAGAGAGAGAGAGAGCATAAACAGGAGGAACATCAGAGGGAGAGGGAGAAACAGACTCCCTGCTGAGCGGGGAGCCTGTGCAGGGCTCCATCCCTGGACCCCAGGATCATGACCTGAGCCTAAGAGATGCTTAATTGCCTGAGCCACCCAGGCGCCCCTCACTCTGGGATTTAAAAAAAATACTCTCTGCAGGTTCAATCATAATAAAGTGTCCAGATATCAATTTTGCATTTTTTCTATTTCTTTGGGCAACACAGCATAAATTTTTCTAAAACCAAGAGAGAAATTCTGTGGATTTTGACGAAATGAACATACTAGGTTTCTGGTTAATGATGGTAAATGGAGCATGTTCACTTCTTCCCTTCTGAAACTCTACTAAAACAAAGAGTAGAGTAAAGAAGGGAGGATATTGCCACACAATTCTACTAAAATATAATTCTTTATTTTGAGATAACTGTAGATTCATATGCAGTTGTTGTAATAAGAAACAATACAGAAAAATCCAGTGTGTCCTTTATCCAATTTCTACCAGTCAGAACGTTTTGCAAAACTACTGGATCACTGTATCACAAACTTTCCTTTGTAACAAGAAGCCCTCATGCTGCCCTTTTAGAGCTGCATTCACCTCTCCCACCTCCAGACCTGACTTAACCCCTGGCAACCACTAATCTGTTCCCTATTTCTATAATTTGTCATTTCAAGAATTCCCTATAAATGGAATCATATAGTATCCAGCCTTTCTTTGTTGTTGTTGTTGTTTTCACTCAGCATAATTCTCTGGAGATTCATCCAAGTTAATGAGGTATCTGTGTTCTGTTCCTTTCTGTCAGAGTAGTATTCCATGGTATGGATTGACCATAGTTTTGTTTTTGTTTTTTTACACATTCTTTTGTTGAAGAACATTTGGGTTTTGTCCAGTTTGGGGTTATTACAAATAAAACTTCTGTAAGCATTCATGTACACAGGGTTTTTGTGAACATAAATCTTCATTTCACTGCAGCTTGTCTTTTCTCTTAATAGGGATATTTTAATAGGGTTTTCTGTAGAGCAACAGATTTTAATGTTGATGTCAAGTCTAATTTATTTTTTTTAATGTATCATGCTTTTAGTGTCAACTCTAAGAACTCTTTTCTATCCCCGTAACCTGACTATTTTCTCCTAGGCTTTCTTCTAAAAATTTTATGATTTTATATTTAAGCACATGACCCATTTTAGCTAATTTTTGTATAAAGTATGAAATTTTAGGTCAAGAGTTCTGTTTTGTTTTGTGTTGGGTTTGACTGTAGATATCCAGTTTCTACCGCACCAAAGGATATCTTTCTTCCATTGTATTGGCATGTTTAAGCAAAAATTGGTTGGGCATATTTATGTGGAACTATTTCTGGTGGGTATTCTGTTTCATTGATCTATATGTCTGTCGCCCCACCAATACCACACAGTCATGATTTATGTAACTTTATTATAAGTCTTAAAATTGGGTAGACTTATTCTCCCCCACTTTATTCTCTTTCAGTATTGTTTTAAGTATTCTAATTCATTTGCATCTCCATATAAATTGCAGAATACTGTTTTCTACATAGGCAAGAAAATTTTCTGGGATTTTGACTGGAATTGTCTTAAACCTGTAAATAATTCAGGGAGAGTTTATGTCTTTGCTATGTAGAGTATTCTAATCCATGAACCTATTATACAGTTGACCCTTGAACGACACATTTGAATTGGGCAGGTCCACTCATCCATGGACTTTTTTTCAATAAATACAGTACAGTAATCTAAGTATATTTTCTCTTCCTTATGACTTGCTTAATAACATTTTCTTTTCTCTGGTTTATTGTATGAATACAGTATATAATACGTATAACGCACAAAATATATGTTAATTACCTATGTTACCAGTAAGGCTTCTGGTCAACAGTAGGCTATTAGTAGTTAAGTTTTTCGGGGAGTAAAAGCTTTAAATGGATTTCGGCTGTGAGGGGCTGTTGCCCCTGATCCCCATGTTGTTCAAGAGTCAACTATATATCTCTCCAATTATTTAGATTTTTAAAAATTCCTTTATCAGCATTGTACAGTTTGTAGCATGTAAGTCCTATACATGTTTTATTAAATTTACACATAAATATTTCATTATTTTTGAGTAATCATAAATTATGTTTCTAATATAGTTGTCCACATATCCACTAATGGTATATAGAATATAACTGAATTTTAAAACATGTGTCATGTATCTTGTGACCTTGTGGCCACTGTGGCCATTTTAAATATAATTCTTTTGTCTTTAGGTTTAAGAAATGTTATTATAATATGTCACAGCATGGATTACTTTGGATATATCTTGTTTGGGATCCTTTCAGTTTCTTGAATCTGTATGTTTGTTTCATGTCAAATTTGAGTTTTCAGCCATTATTTCTTCAAATATTGTTTCAGCTCCAACCACTTTATTTTCTCTATCCATGACTGCAGTGGCACAAATGTTAGCTCTTTTTTTTTATAGTGCCTACTATAGATTGAGTGTGTTGCCCCAAAATTCATATATTGAAATCCTAATCTCCAGTGTGATGGTATCAGGAGGTGGGACCTTAGGAAAGTGATTAGTGCTCTTGCCACGTGAGGACACAGGAAAAAGAATTCCATCCCTAAACCAGGAAGTGTGCTCTCATCATACACGGAATCTGATGGTGCCTTGATCATGGACATCCCAGTTTTCAGAACTGTGAGAAATAAATTTCTGTTGTTTATTAGCCACCCAGCCTATGGTATTCTGTTATAGAAGCCCTACTGGACTAAGAGTGCTAACTATCTTTGAGGCTCTTTTTTTTCCCCCTTTTCCCCTTTCCCCTGTTCAGATGGCATAATTCATATGAATCATGAATGTTTCATCTTCCAGTATACTGATGCTTTCCTCTTTATAATTCATTCTGCTGTTGATTTCATAATCTGAGCTTTTTTATTTTGGTTATTACATTTTTAAATTATATGATTTTCCATTTGGTTCTTTTTTTTTGTATCTTTTATGTCTTCACTGAAATGTTGTATTTCCTTTCTGGGTATTTCTGTCATTTCATTTGTTTTAAGTATGTTCATAACTGTATTAAGATATTCTTACATTTCTGCTTCAAAATGCAGAATATTTTGAAGAATACTATATGCAGAATATATCTGCATATAATTCCCAAAATCTGCCACCTTGATGTTGATAGCTATTATCTTTCTTTAGTTGACTCGAAATCATTTTGGTTCTTGGTATGACAAGTGATTTTCTATTGAAATATGAACATTTTTATATTATATCCTGATTTTCTGGATTTTATTTAAACCTGTTTTAACTGTTTTTTTCTGACTCTCTTCCAGCAGTAAAAAGGGGTTTGCCACCTTGTTATGTCAGGTGGAGATAGAAGTTCAGGTTTACAGCTTGTCCTCCATTGACATTGTGGCATGTGGTGGGGTGGCATCTCATTTCTGCTCATCTGGGCTGGAGATGGAGATTCCAGCTCATTGTATGGATCACACCATAGTCAGGCTGACCTCATTATCACTGGATGGTGGTAAAAGTTCTCACTTTCCACCAGGCTTCCTCTGACACTATTACCTTGAGGAATGGGAGGAGAGTCTCATACTGCTAGGTGGGGGTGGAAATCTAGGCTCTCCACATGGCCTTCCTACCTATCCAATGACACTACCTTGGAGGAGGATGGGTGTGTTGGGCATATCTTTAGAACCTCAAAGGGGTGGAAGTCTTTTCACCCTTCTTCACTTTGGCTGGTATGGGTGGTTGTAGGCCCATTACTGTTTCTATGGTGCTTGACTGGAGTAGTTTAGTTATTGTTTAGAAGCTTTCTGTAATGCCAGGCCACCCTATACTGGTGCCATATTTTAGAAGACTCTGTTTTGGCTTTAGTTGGTCATAATTCTTTCTAGGATGACACTTTTCAATGAGCAAAGTTGTACGTACCCGGAACCTGAGACCCCACTCCAACCTTCCTTGTAACTAGGACTCTGAAATGTCCTGCACAGCTACTTTCCAGGATAGTTCAAGGTTCTTTGTTAGATTTCCTCTGAGTATGGACCATGCTACCAATGTATGCCCCACTAGGCCCAAGATGGCCAAGAGCCGCTGTTTGTAAAGAATACAGATTGCACTTGAATGTGGTAGTAGAGATGTTTGCATGCATGTGGTGAAGCACTATACTGTGTAAAACAGAGGTGGGTATATGCAGAGAAGGGGATCAGGTGGTAGAGAGGAAGAGGGTTATCCCTGTATACCATTGTGTCTTGGCAAGGAATTCCAAGGAGTTTGAGAATTCTGAATTTTAATGTGGCCACCCAGGTTTCAGAAAAGTATTTTTATTAAGGTAGGAGGATAGAACATATTTTTCAGAGTATGTTAGCATGATTGACAATTTTTTACATATATGGCTCTCCATTTTGACATTTGCCTCAAGCCCCATGAAAGTTCATGACTGAAATTAAAGGACCTTTAATAACAGAACTGTAGACTAAACCTCAGGAAATTTCCAAGGTATTAAAATGAAATATAAGAGAATGATGAATGAGACGTGTCTTGTAGGATCAATTCAAAACACATAACATCTGCATTATAATGATGGAATTTACAGAAAGAATGACAAAGAAAAAGGAAAGATAAAAATGTTCATTATGATAATGAAACAAAATTTCTCAAGGAAGAGAGTCACGGTTTTCCAGATTGATAGAAACCCAGAACACAGCAGGAAAAAAAAAATCCATTTCAAGAAATCCCATTAAGAATATTAGAATATCTGGAGCAGTGCCATGGTGGTAGGCAAGAACAAGCACCTTACAAAAGGCAGCAAAAACGGAGCCAAGAAGAAAGTGGTTGATCCATTTTCTAAGAAAGATTGGTATGATGTGAAAGCACCAGCTATGTTCAATGTAAGAAATATTGGAAAAATATTAGTCACAAGAACTCAAGGAACCAAAATCGTATCTGATGGCCTCAAGGGCCATGTTTTTGAAGTGAGCCTTGCTTATCTGCAGAAGGATGAAGTTGCATTTAGAAAATTCAGGCTAATTACTGAGGATGTTCAGGGCAAAAACTGCCTGACTAATTTCCATGGCATGGATCTTAACCATGACAAAATGTGCTCCATGGTCAAAAAATGGCAGACCATGATTGAAGCTCATGTTGATGTCAAGACTACCAATGGTTATTTGCTTCATCTGTTTTGTGTTGGTTTTACTAAAAAAAACACAATAATCAGGTGTGGAAGACCTCTTATGCTCAGCACCAAAAGGTCCGTCAAATTAGGAAAAAGATGATGGAAATCATGACCCGAGAGGTGCAGACAAATGACTTGAAAGAAGTGGTCAAGAAATTGAGTCCAGACAGCATTGGAAAAGATATAGAAAAAACTTGTCAGTCTATCTATCCACTCCATGATGTCTTTATTAAAATAGTAAAGATGCTGAAAAAGCCCACGTTTGAATTGGGAAAGCTCATAGAGCTTCATGGTGAAGGTAGTAGTTCTGGAAAAGCTATTGGGGATGAGACCGGTGCTAAAGTTGAACAAGCTGATGGATATGAGCCACCAGTCCAAGCATCAGTTTAAAATTCAGACATTTAATGGTGACAAATAAAAAAGTCTCATTTGTGATGTTTAAAAAAAGAATATTAGAACACCTGAAATGATGAAAAGATGCTATAAGTATCTGGGAGTTGGGGGTAGAGGAGGCAAATACAAATGACAATGGAGCAAAAATGGGAATTGCCTTGGAATTCTTAACAGCATAGGAAGCTATAAAAGAAGTGTGAAAAACAGAATGAAGAACTTCACATGTAAATATCAGAAAATTGACTTCTCATACACTACTCCTCAGGAAGCTAGCAGAGGATATACGCCAGTACACAAGGGAATGTACAGAGAATGAGAACTTCTGATCCTAGAAATATTTGCTCCTCACAGTTAGGATGAAGAGAAATTGCAGCAATACAATTTTGCCGCAGAATTAGAAAGCAGCCTATTGGAAGGACATAAGTTTCTGCTTGTAAATATTTCAAAAATAAAAACTGCCGGTGCACTTTGCATTCTACTAGACCAGAAGATCTCAGCATCAAATGACTAGCAGAAGTGTATATGACACATTAAAAGCTCTGAAGAAGCTGGCATCTTTTGAAAAGATCTTTGTTGTTTAGGTTTTGGAAAACACTGAATTGGTGAGTAACCACAGATGTCTGACTTATGTGAAGTGACAGGCAGAGCTCCTATAATACAAACCTTAGCAGGAAAGACAAATTTTATTCATGTTCTACTACCATGGTTTGGCAAACTAATGCTTTTTGCACCTTGTCCTTTGACATTAAATAAGAAAGCATTTATTTATGAAAAATTTTGAGAAAGGTTATGGCACAGTTTTGAATATGAAAGAAGTTCAAGTGGGTTTTCTAACATTGCTGATATTTATTTCTGTAACTTGAAGAAATTTAGACAAAAACTGAAAGAAGTACACTTTTTTGTGACTTTCTTTCCTGCTTACTTTTCCTTTCTTTCCTTCCCTCCCTCCCTCTGTCCCTTCCTTCCTCCCTTCCTTCTTTTCTCTTTTCTCTTTTTCTTTTTTAAAGGTTATATATTCTTCTAGTTCTAGTACTTATAAAACAGCTCTATGTAATTTTAGTTAGGGTTACTGAAGAAAGACCAGTAATAAAGCTGATTACCAAGTTAGTTTGGCAAGCTAATATTAACAATATGTAGTGTGTACTAGAAATCATGTTAAACATGAAGTGTGATAATTAATTCCATGTATCAACTTGACTGAGCCACAATGCTTAGATATGTGGTCAGATATTCTAGATGCTCCTGTGAGGGTGTCTTTGCATAAAATTAATATTTAAATCAGTGGACTTTGAGTAAAGCACATTGCCCTCCACATGCTGTTAGGCTTCATCCAATTGGTTGAAAGCCTGAATTGAATGAAAGAATTCCCTTTCTCCTGAGCAAGAGAGAATTATGTCAGGGCTGTTTTCAAACTTCAGCTGTAACATGGTCTCTTCTGGGTCTCCAACTGCTCTGCCTTTGGACACTTTCCTGAGTCTCCAGCCTGCTGGCCTCCCCGCATCAGATTTTCAACTCACCAACTTTGCACTATCAGAAAAAACAATTACTTAATTTTTTTTCTCCCACTCTCTCTGTATATACATTTCTCCTGTTAAGTTATGTTTCTCAGGAGAACCCTGACTAGTATATAAACCGGTGTATTTTTTCCTCTTTCTCACACATGTATACATAGGCAAAAAAACTATATAGTAGGTTCCTTAATTATTCCTTTTTTTTTTTTAAGATTTTATTTATTTGAGAGAGAAAGAGAGAGAGCGTGCAGGAGCAAGGGAGCAGAGGGAGAGGGAGAAGCAGGCTCCCCGCTGAGCAGGGAGCCTGATGCAGGACTCGATCCCAGGACCCCGGGATCATGACTTGAGCCAAAGGCAGACACAACTGACTGAGCCACCCAGGCGCCCCTTAATTATTCCTATTTTACAGATGAGGAAACTGAGGTTTTATAAAGTTCACTTAATTTGTCCTGTATTATACATTAAGTGACAAAACTGGAATCTAAAACCTAAGCTGCTTTAGGGGCACCTGGGTGGCTCAGTCGGTTAAGCCTCTGCCTTCGGCTCAGGTCATGATCCCAGGGTCCTGGGATCGAGCCCCGCATCAGGCTCCCTGCTTGGCGGGAAGCCTGCTTCTCCCTCTCCCACTCCCCCTGCTTGTGTTCGCTCTCTCCCTGTGTCTCTCTCTGTCAAATAAATAAATAAAATCTTTAAAAAATAAATAAAAATAAAACCTAAGCTGCTTTGACAGCAACATTTATGTATTGCCCTTTACAAGTTAAAACAAGCTCGTTGGGAAATTAAAAATCTGGCAATTGTGGCCATTGGCACACGATCATAATCTTACAATTTAAGTTGAGGACAATATGTAAATGTAAATGTGGCATAAACATATCAGCAGTAAGGCACTAAAAAGAAAAAGGTATAACTCTTTATATGAGATATAAACAATCATAGATTGAAGTTTTTAGTTCCTAAACCCAGGACTTTCCTTTTTAGGTTTAAAAACAATATAGAGAAAGTAGAATGTAAACTACTTAGAGTATTTTCCAATTTTTAAATTATTAAGAATATTAATTGAAGATTTGGACAAAGAAGAAAAGAAACAGATTAAAAACAAAAAGTAAATCCATCAATCATACAAGACAAAGAAACTATTCATTGTTTTTCTGTTTCTTTTATTTTTCTATAAATATATGAAATTTAATATTTGATATTTTTAATTAGGAGAACACTATGCACTGCCTTTTAAATACATAAGCAAATTTTTATTCTGTAAAATACTTTTCAAAGTCTGAATTGTCACTGTTTTTATACTGTCTCTATAGCATTCTGTAATACAGTTCATTTAACTTCATTTACCTGTTTTTGGGCATTTTACATTTTGCATGTTATATATAAGGCTTTTATGAGCATTTCCTACATAAGGTTGAAGATCTTCTGTGTACTGCTCTGATTATTTTCTTACTACAAATTCTTTTAAGTGAAGTTACTAATTGAGTATTGTCTGAGATAAACTAACAAACATTTAAAAGTTATTTATGAATTTCCCTTTCTTTGCTCTCTAAATCTGTTTTAAAAATTATTTATAAATGTGATTTACTATTTGATTTATGTTCAACTTAAACATAGAATGTTTTCTAAGATCAGCTATTTCCATTTGGAAATGCAATAAATGTTATTTTAAATCACTTTAATGTTTGAATGGAAACTAAAAATAATTAATTTCAGTCTTGAGTGAATTTTATGGCCAAATTACAATACTCTGATAACCCAAGAGTAGAATAATATCTTAAATATAGCTTTGCAATTGTTGACCAATTACTCCAGTTTTAATTTTTCAAAGGGAATGAAATACCCTAAAACTATCTAATTATAATGCCAAAGCAGGATACTATGCAGCTTTTGTGTAATGATGGAAGCTTTAAAGCTCCTTCCTTAATTGTGATAATTTGAAACAAATTAGGGAGTCTTGTGAGCAATCGTCTAGTCATAGATCTCTTAGGAGCACTAAGTCAAGGTGCAAGGAAACTTGCTGAACAGAAGTCTCAAATCTGAAAGTGTTTTGTTAACCAGAAGGTCAGCTTAAAAAGACTTTTTTTTATCTTCCTAATACTAGAATGGCTATCTTTGCTTTTGTGACTATTGTAATTAGGGTTTTATTTTTAAAGCACAAAACGTATAGATGACATTACTGTGTAATTATAGAATTAATACAATTTCTCTAACAATTTTTTCTATTAAAATAAAGTTGCTGTTTTACATTATTTCAGCTTATTTACAATATAATTGTGAAATACCGTATTTGGAGTTCCTTTGATCCATTCTAGTGTTCTCTGTATGCTTTGTTCTTTCTTTTTTATTGTTATGTTAATCCCCATTCATTACATCATTAGTTTTAGATATAGTGTTCCATGATTCGTTGTTTGTGCATAACACCCAGTGCTCCATGCAGAACGTGCCCTCCTCAATACCCATCACCAGTGTATGCTTTGTTCTAAATAGCAATAGGCATTTGATGGTAGTAACTCACTGGAGTTCAGTAAAAGGTCAAGGATTCTAGAGGGAAGCATAGCAGCAGGATTCTCTCTACAAATGAATCTAACATGAGGAAATATCTTACAGAAAATACTGTCCTAACAGCCTAAGTAGTTGGCAGAGGTTTTGTTAAACTGATTAACCTTCAAGAGTTGCTTAAAAGACCTGTATCCTTTTAAAGGGGCTCAGGTAACATATGTCATCACTGATTTTTTTTTCTTTACTCTTTGACCTGATTATTTTTAAATTAGCCAACTATTCTAGGCAACTAGATGTAGCTTGTTGACTAAATACACTTATAAACTCTCTATCATTTACAAACCATTAAAATATACAGCTATCTGAAAATTGAAAAAAAAGAAAAAAATTTAAAGCTGTATGAGGAAATAGAAAATTAACATAGAACCAAGCAAGCTAATGAAAAATATCTTTTTTTTTAAACCTGTAATTTGAAAGTCTTAAGTCACCTTATACTGAAATATTCTGAAAAGACCATTTCCCCAGGGTATCCCATGACTCAAAATTCCCTTGTTCAAAAAAAGGCAGTAAAGGGCTTTGTGTTAGCAAAAAGTGTTCTTCATGGTTAACATGTTAACTAAAGACATTTTCTCCTCCTCTGTGGAGGGCATGCTCTTGTAGTCAGCTATCAGTTTTGAATTCAGTCATTTTGAATTATTGGTGAGGCTTTGTGCAATGCTGGGTTTGCTGTTAGAAACTCAAATAAGGAAATTTTGGAAAAATAAATATATTTATTATGATAATTATTATATTATTAAAGAATAATTTTTCAAGTATATATATTTCTAAGGATATATCTTTTGCATTTCAAAAATCACAGTGTTCCAGAATTTTTTATTTAATGTCTTTGTAACTTACTTTTAACTTAATTATACACATTTTATATCTGCAGAATAAATATATATTAAGATAAAAATGATATTTCAGATACTGATTAGTATAATATATCCTCATGAATTTACTGTTTGAAAAACTATATATACTCTTTTGGCCAAACCACTGATGATATAATATATAATTTAAAACATTAATAGTTAAAATATTATTACTAAAATTTACAATTCTGTATTAGTCAAAATGTCTTGTTTACCAGAAGTATGATGTTAGGCAAGTCAATGAAATTCTCTGAGATTCAGATTTCTTATCTGTAAAGTGTAGATAAGAATACCTACCTCATAGAAGTGCTCAAAGAATTAGTGGAGTTAATATTTGTAAAGCACTTACAACTATTTGAGAGACAGAAAACAAGGACAGATTATTTAAGGAAAAAAAGTTAATAAAAGAAACTTCTGGATGTTCATGTGTTTTCACTTTACAAAAACAAAATAAGTTTTGATTTTAACATACTAAAATAATGAGAAAATATTCCTAAAATTTCAAAAGCATATTTGCTGTTTTCAGTTAGTACCTAGATAATCACACACAATTTTATTGAGAATTTAACAAAACATATTCTGGAGTGTATTGTGTTTTGTTCCTGGAAATTAAGCCTCTGTGTAATGGTATTTTTGTTTGATCTTACTTCATAGGTTAAGACTATCAAAATTTCAAAAGTGTAAAGGACTACAAGGGCCATATAGTAAAACACCATTTTTTTTACATCCAAAGAAATGTATCCTCCAAAATATGAAGTGACTTGCTGAAAGAGTCATATAATTTATTTTATTTAGTAGAAATATTATTCAACACTAAAACTTAGGTCTCCTTAATTCAGGTCCAATACTCTCTTCACACAACAAATAAAAATTTGGGTACTACTTTGACTGTGGTTAAACATTAGAATTATTTGAGGAGATTTTTTAAAAAATATATCACTGTCCATTGTCTCTGATCAGATCCATTGAGTCTAAATCTCTAAGGGATGGATCTTGGCATTTGCAAAAAGTCAAGATGTCTGAGAAATTGTTTTTTGAGACACTTTGGAGGGGGGAGGGGGAGAGAGAGAGAAATGTCCACAGGTGTTAAGTCTAGGTGATGGATATATTTGAGTTCATAATACTATTCTCTATTTTATTTAAGTTTGAAGTTGTTCATACAGATTTTAAAATAAAAAGATAGAAGACTCTATTTATGTTGATTAACCAAACCTTTACCCTTTGCTCTTATATAATACCCTAGAGTTTTACTCAATGGAGACTTCAGGGTTCACGAACAACCCCTTATATAGACATCCAATTTAGCAAGCATTGTCTATCATTTTTTTCCATACTATATCTTCTCTCTTTTATTCCTCCTGTCATTTCTTGATGCCACAACAAAGTCACTCTATCTCCCAGACCATGGTTGTTCTCAGTGAGAACAGGTACACAATGTTTTGGTTTCCATGCAGAATTACCTAGAAAAAAGCTTTCTGCACATCCCTGCCACACTTTGTCACCTGGGTGCTTAAAGCATGGAGTGTCAGGGACTGTTGTTTCAGATTTTCCCCCTCAGACCTTGTTTATGGGATACAACACACCGAATTTGAACCATCACTACAGGAAAGACATCTCTAGATTACCAGCAAACTAGTCTAATAATTACATTCCCCAAAATGAGTGTTTACATTTACATTAATGGCAAATTCATAGCTGATGAATGGGCATTTACTTACACTTGGTTAAAGAGTCTATTCTGATAATTTTCCAAAACAAAGAAATTGTTTACCATTTATTGAAGTGTGTTCCGTATAGTGTAGAGGTAAAACCTGCTTTCAAATATAAATGGTGGTTATTAAATAAGTAAGTTCTAGGGATCTAATATATAGCCTGGTGACTACAGTTATTAATACTATATTGATTTCCTGAAGTTTGCTGTGAATAGACGTGAGGGTTCTCACCACACGCCCCCTCCCCCAATACACACACAGGTACCTATGTGAAGTGATAGATGTGGGATATGTTAATTAGCTTGACTGTGGTATTTACTTCAAAATGTATAGGAATATCAAAGCATCATGTTGAACACCTTAAATATAACCAATTATACCTCAATAAACCCAGAAAAAAATAATGGCCGTCTTTTCTCACTACTTCTATTGGTAAAGATTTTAAAGGTCTATATTTTCTAGTCTCAGCATATTAAATTTTTATTTCCGATAACATAAAATAAAAGTATACATACAATATATTTATTGACCAAAGTAGATTAACTTCAGTCTGTTCTCCCTTCCTTTTTTATTGTACCCTCTGCATGCAGGCAGACATTTATGATTTTCTTTATATCCAGTTTGATGAGGATGAAAAATAACATATACTGTATGGTATCTCTATTTTTTATAGTAGAGACTTGCTCAAATTACCTTTGAGCAAGTTAAAGACAGAAACATATGACCTCCATCAGATAAATCTACTTTTGTCCCATGAGTTTAAAGTTGTTTCATCCTATTTAAATATTTTATTCTTGGATACTTCTAGGAAGTTTCAAAGAATAATCAGTTCTCTATTTCTATAACAAGAAAATAAATTAGCAAATGATTATCTTTAACTTCTGTAAATTACAAAAATTATATGTCTTAGGCTTACAGGAGATAATTTTTTATTTTTTGTTTTGTTTTATTAATACAAACAATATACAAGCATAATGAAAAGAATTAGAAAAATTGAAGAAATCACACATAATTTAGTACAAATAATAGTTAATAGAATTGGGGGCGACTGGGTGGCTCAGTTGGTTAAGCGACTGCCTTCGGCTCAGGTCATGATCCTGGAGTCCCGGGATCGAGTCCCGCATCGGGCTCCCTGCTCGGCAGGGAGTCTGCTTCTCCCTCTGACCCTCCTCCCTCTCATGCTCTCTGTCTCTCATTCTCTCTCTCTCAAATAAATAAATAAAATCTTAAAAAAAAATAGTTAATAGAATTGGATATTAAATATGTATATCTTTACAATATTTTAATTGTACGATATACAGAATTCCTATAGTTTTATCCTATTGCAGATACATTGTATACATTATGGAAGACTCATTCTTTCTTAAAACCTACAAATATTTTAAAAATACAGATTCTCCCAAATTACATATTTTCCACATATATACATGTATGTGGCTTTGATTTATAACATCAAGATAAGCGAACTAGCTTCATAATGATTTTATTCTTATTGATAAATTCACTTATGAATAAGAATCTATACAGTGAATCAAACAACCTTAGCACTATACATTTTTTAATAAATGTATGGAAAACAAAAATGCTTCTTTTGGTTTTAAACCCATTTTTTTCAAATTAGTTCAGTTTCCTGGGTGATAGACACTGGGGAGGGTATGTGCTCTGGTAAGCGCTGTGAATTGTGCAAGACTGTTGAATCTCAGATCTGTACCTCTGAAACAAATAATGCAATATATGTTAAGAAAAAAAAAAAAGAAGGTAGCAGGAGGAGAAGAATGAAGGGGGGGAAATCGGAGGGGTAGACGAACCATGAGAGACGATGAACTCTGAAAAACAAACTGAGGGTTTTAGAGGGGAGGGGGGTAGGAGGATGGATTAGCCTGGTGATGGGTATTGAGGAGGGCACATTCTGCATGGAGCACTGGGTGTTATGCACAATGAATCATGGAACACTACATCTAAAACTAATGATGCAATGTATGGGGATAATATAAGAATAAAAAAATTAAAAAAATATTAGTTCAGTTTCTTCAGAATATGAATATTAGGCATATGTTCATCAATCATGTTGATTATGTCTTTTTAAGGATATTATATAATTTTTGAAGTAATAAGTATTAACATGTATGCGTGTGTGCATCTCTAGCGTTTCTATGACCATTCACAAAATTTTAAGGTTTGCTAGATCCTTTGTTCGAAAAATAAGTAAAATGTATAATTATTTGTCATAATAGGAGTCCATGTTTTGTATCTAGAAGTACTCTTGCAGCAAAAAAAAAAAAGAAAGAAAGAAAAAAGAAAAGTATTTCTTTGAAAATCACTAACAAAAATTTTGGAGGGTATGAGATTTTTGCTTTAATGCAACCAAACAGTTTAGCTTGCCAGTTTCATAGATATTAGCAGGAGACTGGTGACTCCTGAGTCAAGGACAAGAGCATGGCAGGCAGTATGAATTTAATTTTTTGCATCTGTTTTCTCTTGTCCCCTTATTCCCATAGTGGGAGATGCAGGCGAAGAGTCACTGGATGTTGCATACATGGTCGTTGTGTCACAGATGAGGAATCATGATCATAGGAAACCCCAGTGTTGTAAGAGGGTAACTGTTTATAAGGGGGCACCTGTCAGTCCAACCTTTGCTCTGAAGGAAGATACTGGCTTTATAATTCTGGTTAGGAAACACATCTGCCTTCCATCCCAGAAGACACTGTGTCTAACTTCCAAGTCCTTTTACTATACAAATATCTTTGGAAAAATCAGTCCAGAATACAGCCATCACTGCTTTTTCACAAAACATATAAACACATAAGAATCTCATCAAGAATCATTCCCTATAATCTTATGCAATGATAACTATATATAATACCAGGGATATTAGTTGCTTTGAGGACTCACAAAATCAGCAAAATTGGAAAGTAAGTAGATAAACCAAAGGCCACAATTTCACAAGTTAGGCCAAGTAGCCATTACTAATTAAGGTTATAGATGTTCACTTCAGTAATAAATTAGTGTGTGAGACCTTCAAGGTAAAAATTGGACTTTAATCAATTTTGTAATCCTTTAAAATAAAACAGTAGACCTCATACTTATTAGCTGCTAGTAGTAAATGTCTCTTATTTTCAAATTCTCGGCAGCAGTTACTTTGGATAAATGCCCACCTCTAGACTGTGTGACTCTGGTAGACTGCCAATCACCAGACCCACAGGAGGCCAAAAGTCTTAGAACAGTAACTGGCACAGAGAGAGTACCATTTAAGTATTTGTTACATTAATAAAATTAACCCAAAGAACTCTACATGATGTCATGCTTAATAAAATTGTACTGAATTATATCAGATCTTGTTTTTCTCGAAATTTTTAATAAATCACTATTAATATTCAAAATTTGAAATGTACAAAATAGCAAAGCAAAATTATTTTCATATTCTTGTCCCTCAACCACACAAATTAATATAGGTCAACAATATTATTAATGATTTTTTCTTCTGGAAAATTTTTATACATATATAATAAAAGTATGTATACAAACATATTTATAGATATAAACTGCTGATTTCTTATTTTTAATATAAATGGTAGTAAACCATACACATTATTCCAATCTTATGTTTTTCTCTTAAATATTTATCTAGGAGAGCATTTTATATTCAACACATACGGAGTTTTCTTATTTTGTTTTATAGCCTTATGTTATGCCCTTTTGTGGATTTACAGTGGCTCATTAAACCAGCCCTCTATTGATAGGCATTAAAATAATTTCCAGTATTTTGCTGGAAACAAAAAATTTGCAAGTAACTCATTTTATATCTGTGCGGAAGAGCTGTAGAATAAATTCTTGGAAGTGGAATTTCTTGATCAAAGTGTTTGCCCCCTCCCTTTTTTTTGGTGGCACAGATTGCCATAGATGATATCTATAGATTGGTATTATAAACTTACAAACTTCCTCCAAGAATCCATGAGAATGCCTATTTCCTTATACACTTGCCAACAAAGCATGCTATAATATATTGAGTTTTTTTTGCCAATCTGGAAAGTAAAAAATGGGATGAGATGCAATTTTAGTTTGCATTTTTCCTACTGTGAATGAAATTGATCATATTATTTTATATAATTAAGAGATATTAGTACTTCCTCTTTGGATAAATGTGCAACTCTTTTGAACATATTTCTATTTTTCTTTCCTTTCATATTTCTTTTAATATTTTACCATTTGTCCTCCATATTAGTGTTCTAGGGCTTTTGTAACAGTACCATAAGCTGGGTGACTCAAAATTACAGAAATGTATTAGTTTTGGAGGCTAGAAATCCAAAATCAAGGCGTATTGCAGGATGATGCTCCCTCTGAGACCTGTAGGGACATCTTTCCTTGCCTCTTGCTAGCTTTTAGTAGTGGGGCAATCTCTGGTGTTCTTTGGCATGTAAATGCATCAGTCCAATCCCTCATTTCTATATGGCCTTTCCCCTATGTTTCGTCCCATTGTCTTTCCTTTGTGCATTCTTGCAAACACTCAAGAAAGAAATAATACCAGTTCTACCCAAAATCTTCCCAAAAATTAAAGGTTGGGGGGAGGTTCTCACCAGCTCATTTTTTTTAGGTCAGCATTCCTTTTCATATCAAAGACTATAAGGAGGTAACTACAGCTTAATATAATTCAAGAACATGAATATAGCATCTCTAATTAAATGTTAGCAAACAACATCCAGCAATATTTGTAAAAAGAATAATACATCATGACTATGTGTGCTTTATTCTAGGAAGCCAAAGTTCATTTAACACTCAGTTAAATTGCCTTCACACCTGTTTTTAAGGCTGAAATATTTGCTTGCTCTTACTTGCCCTGAAAACAGAGTTTGTGGTTTCATTTCTTTACTTGCTTTGGATAATTTTTGGATAATTTCCCTAGGGCAGGGATGGAATTCTTACAATATGCCACCATGTTTATTCTGCTTACATTAAATTTTAGCAAGTTAATTAAATTAATTTTAATTAGCTACATATTATGTATACTATAAAATATCTGATGGAGCTAATTGGACATCAGCATGATCAATATTACTATGCCAGTTTCTATTTTTTTCCTTCATTTCTTAAGGAGTCTCTCAGGACTGTCATTCATCTATAAACCTATCTATTTAGATTTTCTGTTAATGACATCTTTATGGTTGCACTGTAATGAAGGTATGTAACAACATAAGGTAATTATATGTAAACATTATGCTACTTGTATTAGGCCAAATGGGTCCCCAAGGATAGCTGTATGCTAATTCCCATGTGTTACCTTACACAGTAAAGATGTGCTAAGTAAGTCTGTGTTATCTTACATAGTAGAAGTGACTTTTACAGATGGAATTAAGTTAAAAAATCTTGAGGTAGGATGGTTATCCTGGATTATGTAGGTGTGCTTGATAGAAGTACAAGGGTCTATATAAGGGGCAGGAATAGCAAAAGCAGGAGAAGGAGATGGTACAATGGAAGCAGAAGCTGGAGTGACACACTTAGAAGACAGAAGGGGCCACGAACCAAGAAATGCATCTTGAAGGCATCTAGAAGCTGCACAAGTGAAGGAGACAAATTCCTCCCCTGAAGCCTCTAGAAGGAACATAACACTGCCAACACCTTTATTAGACTAAAGACCTCCAGAAGTAGAAGAGAGTAAACTTGTGTTAAACCACTAAGTTTGCTGTAACCATAGCAGTGATACAAAACTAACACATCACGCAAGATATAAAATATGAAATACAAATGCATCTAAGACAACATATGTCTCCATCCTCCTTATTATGAAACCACTTTCCTCATTTTGAAATGTATGTTTTCCATAATTTCTGTGAATTTACCATATACATTCATGACCAAATGATAGGTATTACCTTCTTCCAGAGTAATAAAGTGGGGACTCTACATGTAGTTGCTCAGTTTGACTTTGTTTTCTTAGTTTTTTTGTGCTAAGGTGTTGCATGTCAGTGAGTTCTCACAAATGGCATACATACAGAACTAAAAAAAAAAAAAAAAAAAAAAGAACTAATGGGTGCCATCTCTATGTCTGAACATTTAAGACATTAGGCAGACGATTCTTCACATTCTACTTTCTCCTCTTGCAGCTAGACATGGATGTGATGGTGACCAAAATTCACATGTGGAATTATTCTGAGGGTTCCATAGATTCAGAAACCTTCCCTGGTTTCTCATGGTACAGAAATACACAAGTGGAGGAGGAGTGGGATGATGAAGTATGGGATAGAAACATCTGAATAGATAGGGATGAAACAAAGAAATCTTAACCACAAATCTATCTGAAATTCTGTAACTGTGGCAGGAAGCTCTTTTAAACGTATCTAGGGAAACAATTTTTGTCGACCGTAAATCTTTTAAGCACTATACCCAAGACAGTGATTCTCCTTAGTATACATCCTACCACCACATGTTTCATCTGTGTCCATGAATTAAGTTGGATACCCAGTGTTTTAGTCTATTTGGATTGCTATAACAAAGTGTCATAGCCTGTGTGGCCTATAAATAACAAATTTATTTCTCAGAGTTCTGAAGACTGGAAGTTTGAGATTACAGTGCCAGTATGGTCAAGCTCTGCTGAAGGAACCCCTTCTGCTTTTTTTTTCACTGTGTCCTCACCTGGTAGAAGGTGCAAGAGGTCTCTTTTATAATAGCACCAAACTCATTCATGAGGATTCTACCCTCATGACCTAATTATTTCCCAAAGGTCTTACTTCCTAATACCCATCACATTGTAGTTAGGAGTTCAACATACAAATTTGGTGGGGGCGGGGGAGGGAGACACATTCAGTCAATGACATTCAACATAGTTCACATGGGAATTACAAGGAGCACCCATGGAGTTGAAAACTATGCACTGAAAGAATGGCAAGTTCTCACCGGACAGTGTCAATGGAGAGTATACATAAGATTAGATACTGAAGGTGTTGTACCAAGGAGGAGAAATACAAGGCTCAAAAGGATTACTGTATTAATATGGAAGTGGTTACAAGGGATTAGAATTTCAGTATCTTGGCTGAAGCCCAGGGGAATAGTTTTAATAATCTGCTGAAGATAAATTGAACTTGGACTCAGTGATGGCATACAGTTAATGAACTTGAAATGTCAGCTTCTCCCTGGCGTACAGTAGATGACAGCCAGAGAGGTGAGAGTGTTGCAGTGAAAATGTTAGGTAGAACCTGCTTAGTCATCTTCTAAAAATATTCTTCAAAGAACTTTACACCAATTTTTAAACTAATGAATTGGTGAGGAGAGTGCAACGTTCTTATAGTGCTAATTCTCTGTACCTCAGAGATTATAATAGGGATGCTGAAATGGAAATAGGTTCCTTGAAATCAATAGAAATATCAGGGTCACAAAAGAACTAGAGGCCAAGTTGTAATGGAGCATAAAGGGTTTATATTCTAGGGGGCACCTGGGTGGCTCAGTCATTAAGCGTCTGCCTTCGGCTCAGGTCATGGTCCCAGGGTCCTGGGATTGAGCCCCGCATCAGGCTCCCTGCTCCGCGGGAAGCCTTCTTCTCCCTCCTCCATTCCCCCTGCTTGTGTTCCCTCTCTAGCTGTCTCTCTCTCTCTCTGTCAAATAAATAAATAAAATCTTAAAAAAAAAAGGGTTTATATTCTACATTATATTCTGAGTGATATAATATTCACAGTAAGATGGCATGAATACAGCATGAATATTTTAATCTCCTGACCAACCAATAAAATATTAATAAATAAAACAAAAATGTGTATCTGAAATACAGATAGAAGAGATAAAGTAGAGCATGGAATATAATTGATCTAATTAGCAAGTAGGACAGAAGGAAAAAAATGGAACTAAAGATAGATGAAACAAAAAATAAATAGTAGGTTGGAACAATTAATCCTAAGAATATTGATGTATGTTAAATTTAAATAAAGTGAATATTCAATTAAAATGAGGGACAGGAAACTGCACTTGCATGTCCCATCCTGTAGGAAGAGACACAGCACTTTATGGACATCCTTTGGTTTTACTGACAACATTTCCTATATATGGGCATCCTCTTAAGACCCCTTTACTGCATTACTTAAGGACTGTCTACTCTTGGATGTGACCTGGAAGCAAAAAAATGAGGTCTGCAGAAAATCCCGGGTGTGATGCAAGATATTCCACCACTTGTTTCTTACAAGGTAGCTCACACTCCATGGAACAGGAGTATATTTGGGGGGAAAAAACGGTACAGAACTCTGGCAGGCCCCCAGGATAGTTACAGTGAATGTCTGCGTTTTAAGGTAGGTTCAGAATCTCTCTTACTGATAATTAGTATCCATCTGAAAAGTAGAACATTTTTCTTCCAGCCATAACATAGTAATTGGTACTTGACTTGCCATGTTGCTGTAAACATCTGTGAAACTGGACAAAATGTATGGTTCAATTGTTTGCAAGCATTGTATAAGGAGAAGTAAAAATCTTTGGTCCTTAAAAGAAAAACATTTCTGCATGGAGCACTGGGTGTTATGCACAAACAATGAATCATGGAATACTTCATTTAAAACTAATGATGTAATGTATGGGGATTAACATAAGAATTAAAAAATTAAAAAAATTAAAAAATAAAATTAATTAATTAATTAATTAATGAAGGAAAACATAACGTAAGCCACTTAGATATCTCAGCCTTTTGCCTGAGGAAGGTGGAGTATAAGCTGAAGAGATTGGAGATGAGGGTGCTCAAGTAGCTGGAATTTGCTGCTCAGGTTGTAGAGAAGAGGAAACTGAGCAGGTGGGAAGGAGGGAGTGGACAGAGTCTGAATGGGAATATATAATTTTATGATCAAAGGTTAAAATGTCTTGGACCAAGGGTTGGAATAGAAAAAATCTAAATAGAATGCTAATAGAATTAAATAATTCAAAGGAAATAATGAGAAGGAAAATGGATTTAAAAAGAAATAGAACAACAACAAAAAAGCAATTATAAGGGCACCTGGGTGGCTCAGTCAGTTAATCTTCTGACTCTTGTTTTGGCCCAGGTCGTGATCTCAGGGTCCTGAGACTGAGCCCTGCATTGGTCTCTGCGCTGGGCATGTAGCCTGTTTAGAATTTTCTCTTTCTCTCTCCCTCTGCCCCTCTACCCCCCAGCTGGTGTGTGCCTGCACTCTTTTCTTCTCTCTCGCTCTCTCTCAAATAAATAAATAGTAATTTTAATAAGCAATCATATTGTAATTACATTAAATGTAAATGTGTTAAGCACCCCAAAAAAGAAAAAGCAAAAGTTGTCAGGCTGAATAAAGAGCAAGCCCTGATTTTATTCTGTATCAAAGAGACAGAAATGCTAACAGTAAAGTATAGGGAAAACATATACCATGCTAAGAAGAAGCAGAAGAAAGTTGGTGAGGCTGTAAAGAGTATTATCAGCGACAAAGAAGGACATTTCATAATGGCAAAAATTCAATTCACCAGAAGAATGTGACGGTCCTAAATATGCATATACATAATATCAGAGCTTTAAAAATAGACTAAATTTGACAAATCTAAATGGAGAAATAGACAAATTCACAATCACAGCTGGAGACTGTAACATCACTCTCAGTAATTTCTGAAACTACTAGACCAAGAATAAATAAACCCAGCTGGGCCCAGCCCTAAGCCTGTAGACTAATGGTATGTAACTGCATGAATGAGCCCAGAGACCAAAAGCTTACTTCCACCTCCTTATTCTTTCTCATTTGTAGGTAAACTGAGCTACTTACACGGAACAAACCTGTAAATTAAAGTGTTCTTAATAAACTGAAAAAATTGTGTTGATTCTGTATTCTAAAATATGAACATAATATGTATTGAAACCTTTGAATGCCAAATAAATAAACAAGGGCATAGATTTGAATACTATCGACCAACTTGACCTAAATAATTTCTGTGGTGCAACATGTACAACCACAACAGAATATGCATTATTTTAAAATGTACATAGATAATTTACCAAGAAAGATTGCATAATGGGTCAGATAATGAATCTTAAAAAATTTCATAAACTTGTGATCTTACTATTTTTTCTGATGACAATCCTATCAACTTAGACATTGTCCTTCAGGAGTGAAGGTTCTCTGTGGTGATGAAAGCAAGTAAATGATTTTATCCAGATGATTTGGTAGATTGTAAGGTGAGCATAAATTAGGTTTTAAAACAAAGGAGCTGTCATTAAAAACTTAAGTTTCATGACTATTTGCAGAAGATGGATGTTAAGTATATTGTGATACTTTTTTGCACCTTTCTTATTTCTAGTAATTATTAATTAATTATTAATTCACACCTTTCTTATTTCTAGTAAAGTTCAGCAACATTTTTGTGATTTTTAGTGCTTCATTTCTTTCTCCTATCCATTGTGAATTGCATATTGTGTGTTTATTGTACTTTTGTGTAGGAAAGTATATATATTTTAGTTTATCTTTAGAAGTTTATATTGAAAATATCTTGTATTAGTATTGTAGAATGACTTTTGATGTAGAGAAACATTCAATTTCAGTGTAGCTGCACATAGGATATTTTCCTTTATGATTGACTGTTTTAAGAAATTCTAAGCTATTGTGGCACCTGGGTGGCTCAGTGGGGTGAGCACTCAACTCTCGATTTTGGCTCAGGTCATGATCTCAGAGTTGTGAGATCAAGCCCTGCATTGAGCTCTGTGCTCAATGGGGAGTCTGCTTGAGATTCTTTCTTTCCTTTTCCTCCCAACCTCCACTTTCTCCCTCTCTCTCTCTAGAATAAATAAATCTTAAAAAAAATAAATTAGAAGCTATTTTAATATGATAAGCACATTGCCCTATATTGTGTGCTAAAAGTTTTAAAGTTCTGCTTTTTAAGCATAAACAGATGGTATCGTGCAGTCTGCATGTTGTGTGTGTGTATGCATGCACATATGTGTGTCTTTGTATATGATGTAAGGTAGCCATCCTTTCCTCCACCAAATTGCAATGGCAATATAAGGCACCTGTCCATGTTTGGCACAGTACTATTTTTGAATAATTCTTGGGATTGTTATTTTAAATATTTTTATAGATAACCTAATAATGAATAATTGCCTAAATTAAGGCTCTTATGATTCTTCTAATGACTCATATTCATATTCTGAGAAGTCCCCTTGACTTGCATTTGAATTGTGTTTGAATTTGGCTGGTTCTTGCATATTTCAACTGTTCCTCTCAGATGCACTGGCAGCAGAAAATTCTGATTGTAGGTTTAAATGTACGAGATTTTGACCAAAGGAATGGGAAAAGAGAAAATGGAGAGAAGAGTCATTTTCCTGTGCACACAAAGATGCCTGGCTTACAAAATCCCAAGTATATGTGTAGTATTCACAAGACCATTTGAAAGTATATTTAGAGTAGAATGTCTATATATGAGTGAATATTACAGTAATTTCTACAACAGATCAAAATTTATAGGTACTGCCTTTTTTTTAAACTAAGAATATGATAAAACTAGGTCATCTCAGGTAGATTTCAGTTAGTAACTTGGAATGGTGTGTATTTATATCACTTTTTGGGAACTTTATAGAACAGATTTTTAAATGTAAAGACTTTTCTTAGAATACTGAATTGTAATAGTGGTTATACCCAGATAATGGAGAAGGAATACTAAATTCTATTATTCATGAAAATTTGCTGCAAGAGTAAATTTAGAAATAACACATTTCAACCCGTCAGCACAGTCCTAAAATTAGCCCACTACATTTTAGAGGTAGAGCAAAACTCAAGATAAATACAGTGTTGGGATCAAATGAAATCGTTAACAATGCCTGTAATGAAAGAGAAAATTACCCTTTGGTTGTGGGGGGCTGAGAGGAGACACATTGGACTGAAAATGCTAAATTTAGATGAAGAAGAAATAGCTCCATCTTTGACCCAGTAGGACTGAACACTAAATATATTCTTTCATTCGCAATAGAGAAACATGTGGTTAAAAAGAATTGCAGCTCCATTGTCCTCCATAAAAACTATTTCCAAAAGTAGAAAATGAAACTGCTTGATTATTTATAATAAAAGATGTGCAGACAAAGAGATTAGCAAAGAAAAGGGATTAGTCTTTTGATGAAAGTGGATGTTGTTGATGGAAAGCATACATGAAGGGGAACTTTTAAGTTAGACTCTGTGTCCGTATCACATTTTCCCATTATTAATGACCATTGCTATTACTGCTAGCATGTATTGAGTGTTTATTCTGTGTCAGATAGTATGTTAAGTGTTGTATAGAGCATTTCAATTAATTGAAAAATCTCCATTGGTCAGATGGGATTGACAAATTCATTACATTGACAAAGTAACCGAAGCTGAAAGGGGTTAGCTTACTTCGGCAGGGTCATATTATAAGAGGGTGATGATTTCTGAATTCAGATCCAGGCAGAGTGACTCAAGACTTCATCATGACACGTTTTGGAACCTCCTTTTCCCTAAGGAATTATTATGACAATATTTAATGTGTATAGCTGAACAATGGAGAAAAAAATAGCCAAACTTTTCAAAGAACATTAAATACTGACTCTGAGTGAACCTTAGTTCCTATGAACCCTAAATTACCACTTTGAACCGCCAATCTGAGTGGGAGTTTATGGGTGCCAGGTAATAAAAGATATTCTAGTAAAATTCCCTTTGTGTTGGGAGCAATGGAACTTTTAAAAATACTGTGATTATTTCTCCAGGTCTTAGCATTACTTTGGAATTCAAGTGGCCAAATCCCATGTTAGCTTCCACCCTATGGTACAAGGGCCATGCTAATTGGATGTTCTAAATGGAAAGTTTTAGAGTTCCAATTTGCTACAGAAATAATAAATCAGAATAAAATGCTGCAGCTCCAGAGATATTATAAGGATTTGTACTTCCACAAAGATTTCAAAAATGCATATGAGATTATTCCTGTCACATATTTTATATATTAGTTTTTAGTTTTATAAGTGGAAAAGACTGAGGCATCTTGTAGAATTTGGTAGATTAATAAAAAAATATTGATGACTCATATTTCATTTGCTACCCCAAATTTAAGTCAACTGCTGACACTGGGTTTGAGTCTATTGATGTTGTTAATAACTGTCTATCCTTTTGAAGAATAGGAACCTCCAGAAGTTTTTGCATGACAAGAACATCAGTACATGTTTTCATAGCATTTTATTATTATGTTGGCTCCCCTAATCTGTGATTAACTATGTTAGTTTGCAAAATTCTTAACACCTTCTCCTCTCTACTAGACATTTTTGTTCTCTAGGACATATATTTTATGGTAATGTGTATTTAGAAAAGTACCTTGGAATTCTTGATAAGAGGTGTGAGAGAAGCAAGAGATATATTCCATATCAATACAGAGACGTTCCTATGGATCCTGTGACCTGAGTCATATAGAGATACTCCAAAAAGAAAAAGAATTGTCATAATTAGACCCCTTTATCCTTATACAGGGAACATGTATACTCCTTTCTGGTTCAATTTTGATTGTTTGATTGTTTGAAGTGACATTTAATACATTTAGATTTTTCATTAATACCTATTTATCAAGTGAATCAAAACATTGACAACTTTGGGTGGGATCCTAAAAAACTGAAGGCTAGAAATAAGTAGGGGTATGACAAAGTACTGTTCTGGGGTTGGTATTCACTGAGATAGAGGATTCAGGAAATGGATGAAATTTAAGATGAAAGATGAGTTGAGTTTTAGAAATGTACATTTTCAGGGCACCTGGGTGGTTCAGTCATTAAGCGTCTGCCTCCGGCTCAGGTCATGATCCCAGAGTCCTGGGATCGAGCCCCACATCGGGCTCCGTGCTCCGCGGGAAGCCTGCTTCTCCCTCTCCCCCTGCTTGTGTTCCCTCTCTCGCTGTGTCTCTCTCTGTCAAATAAATAAAATCTTAAAAAAAATGTACATTTTCAGTAAAATCGAGATATCCAAAAGGAGATGTATGGATGGAACATGTAGATTTAGTGTCATAAACATTCGCAAGGACAATCATGCCATGGCACAAAATGAGGGGTGAGAGCTAAAAACTTTCATTGGATAGTTGCGTGGGGGAGGATAATTTTCCCTCTGCTCTTCTGAGTTATTAGCCAAGACCCCTGTGATAAATAGGAAAAAAAAGAGAGCGAAAGCAAACAGAAGTTTATTAACATGCATACCATGGGGAGATACCCAGGGAAAAATGAGTAACTTTCTGAGATGCCTTAGAATTCGGACTTACATACCATCTTAATATGGAAAGGAGAGTGGAAATGTAGACTTCTTGGGGGAGAATAAATGTTTTTTTTAGGTAAGCTGAATGGGCCTTGTAGAAGAATGGAGGTATGATAGTTTGTGACAAAGTTTGTCTGGGTGTGGTGTTGATTTCCAGTCCTCCCTCTTGCGATGAATCAATCTTCCCTGGGTGATGAAACTCCCAGGGAAGGGATTTATAACAGTTGAGTTCCTTTGGGGGGGGATCTGTCTATAGGTAGATAAAGGGAGTTCAGAGAAAGGCTCTCCCAGCATTTGCTGTTTTTCAAGTACCTACAGCTCAAAATAATTATTACACCAAATCAGCATATTTTGGGGTGGCATTTTCTGCTACCCTTCAACAAGTATAAGTAGAGAATTAGTCATAAGGGTGAAAAAAGGAATGTGAAGAAATAAAGACATCACTGGAGTAAAGCAGGTTTCTAGATGGTGTCAAATACTAAAGAGAGTAGGACTGATGAAAATCCACTGGGTTGTCCCACTTAAGATTTCTGCTCCTGAGTGAAGGTAGTAGGTTACAGATCGATACTCCCACTAAAGACAGCTGGGAAAGCTAGGTAAAACATTAAAATCATATAATTAAAGTCATCAGATAACTGTGCATGCAAAGAGGATTAGATTGGATGAAATTCCAGGGAATGCTTCTCAGAAGTGAGCTAAGGATTGCAGACATTTCTCCCCAGGGGATTTCTCATTACTGGTGTAGCCTAGAGGCTAAGGATTGAGGTTTGGCACAGGCAGAGTTCCCTGCTGGCAGAAAGAGTTCCCAGCATACCTTGTACTGGTTGTGCAGGATTGCAGTGACAAAATTGGAAATCTGATAATCCTCAAAGACATGGTGATTTTCCCTACGTGCTATTTGCTGAAGTCTGGCTGCATAGGACGTTCACAGCTGGATCGAAAGCTTCTCTAGAGTAGCATGCAGTCTTCCACATCTCAAGGAATTCAGGAAACAAAGGAATTGCCAAGGACAAGGATCAGAAAATAAAACAGACATGAATTGAAAGCCAGAGAGTGAAGGTCTAATTGACAATGAGGATCCTATAGTCACTTGCCACTTTTCTGCCTAGGGTCCCTTACAGCTAAAGGCTGAGAGTTTAGACTTGGACCTTCTGTGGGGCACAAGAACGCAACAGAGATTTTAGCATTTGCAGAGGAATGGGATGATGAACCTTGACGTGTGAGGCCAGCTTCTCCCTTGTGGCATATGCAAGTTTTGAAGCTGAATGAGGCAAAAAGCTACATGATTCATACTAAAATCTCTGAAGAGCAGAAATGACTCTCCCTCCGTCATTTAGATCCAAGTAGCAAGACATGCTCGCCTCTCAAATGAAAGCCTTGCGGAAGCATGCTGTAGTAAGGGTGACAAACTAGTGTGTAACTAAACCTCACCAGAACTGCAGCTCAGCGCCCACCCAAGTCATCCCTGATTGGAATTAGAAATAAGTTAACCTCACTCTTTATCTCTAAGCGAGCAGAACAAAATCTCTCCTTTAGAAGACAGTCTCATCTAGAACAGGGCCTTTTCAGTTATTTGATGCACAGAATGTTTTTTTCTGAGTATTTTGGTTTTGCACATTGGAACTTTATAGTTGGATAAATAGGGTCTTAGAGGGCATAATATCGAAGATTTGATTTATGAGTCTAGGGGAAAAAATCAATGGAGAGCCTGTAACAATGGTTATCTCCATCATTTTAAAGGAACACCTAATCTCTTGCATAGTTGGTTGCTGAATTTTGATCTCTACCACCGTACCAAGCCTTCCAAAACTTATTGTAAGCTTGCTACATGATATTAGGTGATATTAGGTATCCTTTGAAGTTCATGTGGTGGATAATAGCAGGGACAGACAGGACAGATGTGGTAGGTAGACAGAAGGGATCTAGAGAAGGGCATGCCATTGTTAGGATATACAGTGTTACCAGAAGAGGGTCTAGGAGCAGTGCAGACATGAAATTTTGTGTTCCACATTTTGTTTTCCAGAGACATTATAGACTTAGGGGAGGGTGAAAAAGGATCTCTTAGCTCTTCAAGCCTGCTCTTTGGTTTGGGAGCAGTTTCATGAGAAGTGGCTTATCAGAGATTGTCACATCTGATAGGAAGGAACCAACATTCTCTGGGGACTTTAGTGGTTTAAATGGGAGATTATGGCCAATCAGGTTTATATATTTTACCAGAAAAATCTGGAACTGTACATTAGAATCCTGAGTAGAATATAACCTTGATGCCTAAGTCTCCTTATAAGTCTCTGTTATAGCCAGGGCTTTGCAGAAGACAAGCAGTGGTATATAATGTTATAGATGATTATGGCACCCTTTGGAAGCCAGAGTCCATTTATCAACTCCCTAATCCAAGGGATGTATTTATAAGGACCTGGGAAAACCCAGAATGTGGGATAAATGTGTGTCAGTTAGTGTCAGTGAGAGTTCTAGACATGGCTAAATTTGGGCTTCCCAGACTTCTGGGTTGTGGTGGTTAAGATGGAAGGAGTATCTCCGATGAGGAAGTACTGGCAAGCAGGAAGACAGGCTTCTCTCTCAGTTTCCGGAAAGGCTTCTCTCCATCAATCTGAAAAGACTGTGAGTTTAGGGACTTGGTCAGTTTGTCAGGCAGCGTACCCTGGGGTCCTCTCAGAACTGCAAACAGAAGACAAGCGTATTTCACTCCATCTTCAAGTCAGACAAACTGAAGAGTGTTACTAATCATCGCAGACCGAGAGAGGATGCCCACATGATCCTTGCTGCAGGGAGACACTTAGATTTTCTGGTTGGAGAAGGACAACTTCTATCTTTTCCTCTTCTTCTAAAAGCTAAAATGGAAAATACATCACATAGTGCTGTGAGTCCAATGCTGAGAGGTTCCTCAGCTGCTGTTGCTGTGAGGAAAAAGAAGGCGAGTGTTTGGGGCTGAAAATCCCATCCTCCTACCTCCCCAGAACACACCCACCATTATTCCTAACCCAAGTCTCCTCTCCCTCCCTCCTTCACAGATGCCAGAGGGCCAGACCGGGGCTCTCGTAGCTCCCTAAGAAGGCATATATATTATGCTCCTGTTAGACTAAATGTTTATGAGTTTGCAAAAATATACAGAAATAAAACCATAAATATTATACTTTTGTCTAAAGGTAACATCTGGTTAAGGAAAAAAATATTATAATAGCAATATTTAAGCTTCTGTATGTTGAAATATGAAAAAACTACATTGACCAGTTTTACTGTAGAGAAGAGAGAAAAATTATCCTTAGCACAATATTGGATGAACTGAAATTAGGGTTACTAGTGATTGGTGATACAAACTAATCAAAAGTTTATCACACTTTCTTATTCTTCTTCTTTAAGTTATACTTACCTTTTATCTTGACATTTATTTATTTAAAGAGTATTAATTACCTCACAGTTAAGTAACCACAATTAATTTGTAACTACATCAATTTACATTTAATTGCTACAGATACAGATATATACTCTTTAGTAAAGATGGTAGTGGGTCTAAATTGTGAAACATTTTTGTTTAGTAAATATAATTGCAAGGAATTACATTATTCATCATGCTCGAGTTAAATCCTGGGTTGGTTTCATGATTTGGGTGAGTGGATAAGCTGGACATCCACAGGCACATGATTCAAATGAATCAATAACCTGATTCCTGGGAGGAAATGATATTAATAATTGTCTTCTTATAAACTCAAATATTTGATGACAAATATCACACATGATGGTATAAGATTTTAAACTTTTATTCCTTGTCAATTTAAAACTGATAACTTGCCTATTTGAAGAGACATATTTTTTCTCTTAAAACAGTTCCTGTATCTATATGAAAGAATAACAAACATCTATCTATAGTTCTACAAAAACTACTACCTCTTTGTCTCTAAAAATAAAAGTAGGTAATAATGTTTATAGTGTTCTAATATAAACTCTTATTTGATATTCATAACAGTGTTGAAAGAGAGGTGATGTACCCATTTCACACCTGTCAAAATATAGTCAGAGGTTAATTAACTGTGGTTAAGTAGATGGTAAACAGCTGGGATTTAAACCTAGATCCCAATAGTCCTGATCACGGTAAACATATGATGCTGCTTCTCTGGCCGAGCTAGTTATTATTCAATGGATGAGAGCTATTTGTTTTGATGTCTTCAAAATATTTTTAGAACTGTAAGACAGGGGCGCCTGGATGGCTCAGTCGGTTAAGCGTCTGTCTCTGGCTCAGGTCATGACCCCAGGGTCCTGGGATCGAGTCCCACATGAGGTTCCTTGCTCAACGGGGAGCCTGCTGCCCTCCCTGCTAGTGCTCACTCTCTGGCTCTCTCTCTCAAATAAATAAATAAAAATCTTAAAAAAACAAAACAAAACTGTAGGACATGCACATTTTAGAATCAAATAAATAATAAACTTTAAACCTTACTTTCAGTGATATAAACAATGTAGGAACTTCACGAATTCTAACCTTACACAAAAGCTCATTTCAAATCCATTCTACTCATTGACTCCAATATTAATCATGTGGAATTAGCTCAAAGGAGGAAGCAGATCCTTACCTATCAGCAATCTGTGCTGGATTTTTCTTTTATAGCATGCCTAAGGAATTATGGGTGCTGGTTTGGATAAGACTTTGCATCCTATCAAGATACAAGGGAAATTGTTAAGAAACTAGTACAGGCAAGTAGAGATGAGAGGAGGGGAAGAAGGGTCAGGGGAGCAGAGGGAGTTCCCATGGAGGATGTTGATGACAGATGAAGAAAAGAAGGAAGAATGCAGGAGGAGAAAATTTGAAGTCTCCAGGGTCTAGGGCTGGAAGTGGTTAAAGCCATAAACCATATAAAAATGCCTGTCATTTTCGATCACACTGGGATTTTCAAGTCCAAAGGGACTCAGAGCGCCTTTACTCTAGAGCAGTGTTTTCCAAACCTAGTTGGCTACAGTGTTATCTGGGAAGCTAATGCTAAAAAAAAAAAAAAAAAAAAGCTAATGCTTGGGCTCCACTCCTCAGTGTTATGAATCAGTCCAATTTGGGATGGGGCAGAGAATTCCACTTCCTGATTATAATTAGAAGTCAGTTCCACAAAGCGTTCATTTATTTATTTATTTTCTGATGGTCTGTGAAGTTGCATCTGTGCGTTTACTCTTTTGAGGATGGAGAAAGCAATCATTTTATTATCCCAAGATACTCTACTTCGTGGTCTGTCATCACTGAACTGTCTCCAGCCTCTATTATGGAAGTAGGGCAAACTTGAAGCACTGTTTGTAGGCCAAAGTTACATCTTTTTTCTTTTTTAAGATTGTTATTTATTTGAGAGAGAGACTACAGCAGGGGGAGCAGCAGAGGGAGAAGCGGGCTAAGCCGGGAGCCCGATGCGGGACTCGATCCCAGGACCCTGGGATCATGACCTGAGCCGAAGGCAGA
>NW_023270316.1:24728505-24922954 GCF_011800145.1 Mirounga leonina | reverse complement strand
GGACTCGATCCCAGGACCCTGGGATCATGACCTGAGCCGAAGGCAGATGCTTAACGACTGAGCCACGCAGGCGCCACCCCCTTTTTTAAGATTTTCAAAGTTATATCTTAATGCTTACATATTTAATGCCTAAACACTTTAGGTTTAAATTAATTAAATTTGCTAAATATGGCAAATATGATTGACTAACAACAGCCATCTTTCCCTTTTCTGCTTTGCTAATAGGACTCGGTTTTGTTAGTTACATGGTGATAATGTTCTCTGGAAAGTTAATAGCAGGAATTGATGCATGAATAAACAATTATGTAACAACTGTGGTAATCCAATTCCTTTTTACCAGAGACTGGTTTGTAGTGTGTCTCTCACCAATTTCTAACCAATAGGATACACAGGATAATCTTTTGGGGTTTCTGAAAAAGATTTTCCTCTATAAAAAAAATGGGGATATCTGGG
Source organism: Mirounga leonina (assembly GCF_011800145.1). Classification (NCBI taxonomy): domain Eukaryota; kingdom Metazoa; phylum Chordata; class Mammalia; order Carnivora; family Phocidae; genus Mirounga; species Mirounga leonina. The sequence goes on along the minus strand of NW_023270316.1, from coordinate 24,922,501 downwards.
GTATCCTTTACCGTTTTTGGACACTGTTTTAGGAATTTTATGATGCTTGGAGTTGGTGATATTCAGAGTTGCTGTCACCATCTTAAAGAAGAGGGTGTAACCAAGACAGTGAAGGCAAAGAAAAATACACAAAGAACCCTGGTCCTTGGGGACGTCAGCCAGCCTGTGAGCCAGTCCTGCTTTTGCCCACCTCTGAACTTCTTATGCTGAGATATCACACATGGTTTTCATTGTTCAAGTCACTTCCAGCCAGGTGTTATGTTATTGCCACTGGTACATTGATTTATACCTTTCCCTTCCTAGCAAGATATTTTTTACTTAAACTTGTTCAGAATTTTGAAGCTACAGGGTACCGCTTAGGTCGCTCTGGTCCCACATGGGTTCCTTTGTCATTATTTTAGCCCTGCAACATTAGCATGCTCACCTTACGGCACATTTCCCCCAAGGGTCTCAACACAGGTTTTAGCACAGGTTACTTAAATTTCCTTCAAGATGACTAGATTTTAAAAAATAAAAATCCTGGTGCTTTCCATATGTGCTGATTAAAATGAGCAGCAGACCAAGGTGAGTTTATTAAAAACAGCAAGAATTGTAGCATGGAAGAGAAAGGCCAACCAGTAGGGAACACCACAAAATTAAAATTACAAAATAACCAAGCTGTGCTGTCAGAATCTATTGAGTTCTGACTCTTAACTCTGGTGTGGAAATGTGAAGAGGTTGAAGTGAAAAGCATTATTTCTGAGGTCTGGAGATCAAATGAAACAAAGTAATTCCTGGCTAGCAGAAATTAGTTGAGTTCAGTGGGGCCTGTATGCAAGATGCTGGGGGTGGCAGGAGACAGGCGAGGGAGCTGGTCAAGAAGATCCATCATGGAGCTCAGGTATCGGGGAGGAACAGTAAAAATCGAGGCAGAAGTGTAGGCAACTCTAAAACGGACCAGCCTCGACACAAAGCTGTGTCCTGGCATTAAGAAGTTGTGAGACCTTGCCAAAAACAATTCATTTCAGAGGTTCAGCTGCATTCCAAATTAGAGGAAATAAGACCTAACAAATAGGGATATGGAGAAGCTTAAATGGAACCTCCCAAACAAACCCCTTAGCATATTTGCTGGCCCATAATATCTATGCAATAAACGTTATGTAGGGTTTTTTTTAAATCATAAAAATATACATGTATTTCTGTAGAGCTATATGGAAGGAAGGGGAATGGCTGTTTGGGAATTAGAAATGATTGAACAACTGATAATTAGTTGTTTTTATAAGTGATGAAACAATCCATGATTTGGTGATACTACTTGGTTCAGTAAAGAGAAATTGCAGGACCCAAAATAAAAAGGATAGTAAGTTCAGTTGCTCACTGAAACTATTAGAGAAAATTCTGTGTAATTCAAATATAAGGAATTATAAGATTTAAGGTACTTTATTTTGTCTGCATCAGACTATTTCTAATTTTTCTTGTTATGGCAAAATCTTCTACAGACACTACTCTTTTTTTTTCCTTTTTCAAAATTTAAATTCAATTAGTTAACATATAGTGTATTATTAGTTTCAGAGGTAGAGTTCAGTGATTCATCAGTCTTATATAACACACAGTGCTCATTACATCATTACATCACATGCCCTCCTTAATGTCCATCACCCAGTGTCCCCATCCCCCCACCCCCCCCCCCCCCCGCAACCCCCTGTTTGTTTCCTATGATTAAGAATCTCTTATGGTTTGTCTCCCTCTCTTATTTCATCTTGTTTTATTTTTCCCTCCCTTCCCCTATGACTCTGTTTTGTTTCTTAAATTCCACCTATGAATGAAATCACATAGTATTTGTCTTTCTCTGACTGACTTATTTCACTTAGCATAATACCTCTAGTTCCATCCAAGTCGTTGCAAATGATGGCTGAGGTTTGGTGTTTTGTTTTGTTTTGTTTTGTTTGATGGCTGAGTAATATTCCATCGTAAATATGTACCACATCTCTTCTTTATCCGTTCATCTGTTGATGGACATCTGGGCTCTTTCCGAAGTTTGGCTATTGTGGACATTGCTGCTACGAACATTGGGGTGCAGGTGCCCCTTCGAATCCCTACATTGTGCAATTGCTGGTACAGACACTACTCTTAAATTATTGATTGATTTTTTTTTAAGATTTTATTTATTTGAGAGAGTGAGAATGAGAGAGAGAGAGAGCACATGAGAGGGAGGAGGGTCAGAGGCAGAAGCAGGCTCCCTGCCGAGCAGGGAGCCCGATGCGGGACTCGATCCCGGGACTCCAGGATCATGACCTGAGCCAAAGGCAGTCGCTTAACCAACTGAGCCACCCAGGTGCCCTATTGATTGATTTTATTCCCCAGGTGATTTGGCAGTATCTGGAGACATTTTTGGTTGTCTCAGCTGGCCGAGATTGCTACTTGAATCTAGTAGATAGAGGCCAGAGATGCTGCTAAACATCCTACAATGCACAGGACAGACTCCCTACTACCCCCCAGCAAAGAATTATCTGGCCTCAAATATCAATAGTGCCAAGTTTAAGAAACCTACTTTAAAGTAATTCAGTGTATTTTTAAGAACAAGGGTTACTGTGGTGTGTGTGTGTTAATGTGCAAGAATAAAGGCATGGAACAAATAGATGAATATTCAATGGACAAGCAGTGAAAAAGAGGAGGAAAAAAGGAGCCTTGCTAATCAACTAGTCAGCACTGCAAAGCCCATTACTTGTATGATAGCATTCACTGGCTTTAAATGGCAAATTCAGGACTAAAATCCAGAGTTTGGTGTTTCTAAATCAAGGTGTATTCCCTGAGATTTTCTCTCAGATATTAGTATTAGAGCTAGCTATTTTTGTTTCATTGGGGTTATGGTAAACATAACTGTCTGAAATGGTGGTGATGGTACTTCTTATTTGAAGTCGTAGCATATCAGAAGCAGTGGTTTCTATTTCACTGTACATGTTTTTATAGACTTTGGGATTCCTGATCATATGGAAACACATTTATGAATATTCTAGAATCTATCCATGTTATAAGGTAAATGACAGCAATATATCACTTTAAAAATAACAAAACCTCTACTTTATGTCCTTCCTGCTGATACAATACAATGAAAACTTGTTGACTATTGATAATTATGATCACTAAGAAATAAAGTGGGCATTTTCTTTGTTAACTGAACAAGTTCTGACTCAGAAATAAAATTAATCACTGGAAAAAATACACCCTTGACCTTTTTAAATACGTATTGTCAACTGTCTTGTTTCACATGGTTCAATAGGGTGAGAGAATACCTATACTTAACTAGTGAGACACAGTGTTGCTAATGCAAGGTGCTTGTACTGCAGGAGGAGAACGCCTACTCCTCAACTCCTCTGCATTCTCCTCTTAAACCAGAGCAAGGAATTACAGGACCAGAGCTGGTGCTCCCACAACCTTTTAGTGAGCCCATGTTCCTCACTGGCTCGCAGGGGCTGTAGTCTGCTGTGTCTGTGGGAAATTAGATGCAAGCGCAAGATGCATAAATTCCTTTCTCCATCAGCAAAGATTGCAAACCATGAAGAGCCACAGAAGCAGAGTCATGAGGGTGTTCTTCAATGCCCGCAGGTTTGGATATTCATGAAACTCACTAATAATGAGTTCTCCATCACTGGAAGTATTCAAATATAGAATAATATGGATGGATGTCTTAGAAGGCAATCAAGCATTGAGTGAGTGGCCGGAATAAAACATCCCTAGCATTTCTTCTGTGCCTGGTATTTTTTTTTTTTTTTAAGATTTTATTTATTTATCTGACAGAGACAGCGAGAGAGGGAACACAAGCAGGAGGAGCGGGAGAGGGAGAAGCAGGCTTCCCGCAGAGCCCAATGCGGGGCTCGATCCCAGGACCCTGGGATCATGACCTGAGCCAAAGGCAGACGCTTAACGACTGAGCCACCCAGGCGCCCCGTGCCTGACATTTTTAATCAGCATATTATACTACACACTTTCCATAATACGTAAGAGAAAACAAATAATCACTAGTAAGAATGCATAAAAAATATAGGAAAAAAAAAGTATAGAGTCCTGGGATTGGGACCCACATCAGGCTCGCTGCTCAGTGGGGGTCTGCTTCTCCCTCTCCCTCTGACTCTGCCGCGGCTCATGCTTTCTTTTTTTCAAATAAATAAAATCTTTAAAAAAAAAAAGACACTCTCTCTCCCTCTGCCCCTCCCCTCACGCCCTCTTGTCTCTTTCTCAAAACAAATCCTAAAAAAGAATGCATTACATTTGTTTCTGATTTCTCTTAAAATATAGTAAGGAAAAGAATAAATTTATATAAATTAATTTTTATATTTCTTTCTATTATTTTGAAGTTTGATGCTTATGATAAATAAAGGAGTGGCCTCCAAAAGATGTCCATGTCCTAATTCCTGGAACCTGTAAATATCTTATATTACATGCAAGGGGTAATTATGGCAGCAGATGAAATTAAAGTTGATAATCAGGTGACCTTGAAATGGGGGATTGTCCTGGATTGTCTGGGTTGTGCCATATAATCAAAAGTGTTCTTAAATATGGAAAAGGAAGGCAGAAGGGTCGAAGTGATGAAATTTGAGAAAGACTTGATCAGCCATTGCTTGTTTTGAAGATTAAAAAACAGGGCGCCTGGGGGGCTCAGTTGGTTAAGCGTCTGCCTTCGGCTCAGGTTATGATCTCAGGGTCCTGGGGTCAAGCCCTGCATCTGGCTCCCTGCTCGGCGGGAAGCCTGCCTCTCCCTCTCCCACTCCCCCTACTTGTGTTCCTGCTCTCGCTGTCTCTGTCAAATAAAAAATAAAATCTTAAAAAAAAAAAAAAAAAAAGTGAATTTCATTAGATTTATATTTGGTTATCTTTAGTTTTATCTTTACTTTTTACTGTGTGAACTATTCCTAAGATTGGGTGTCTTCTAAGAAAAGTAGACTTACACCTTTAAGAGTTTTGTTTTTCAAGAACTTATTTGAAGTGATATTCCCCCCACTTGGCAGCTCTTCTGCTTATCTGTCAAATAGCCTGCAGGCTGTTACGCCTTTTTAGTGTTTGAAGGTTTATCTTGAAGATAGGTACAGAAAGACAGTCTTTCTTACTAGATTTTTAAGGTTTCTTTTTTTTTTTTTTTTACGATTTTTATTTATTTGTCAGAGAGAGAGAGCACAAGCAGGGGGAGCAGCAGAGGGAGAGGGAGAAGCAGGCTCCTCACTGAGCAAGGAGGCTGATGTGGAACTCGATGACCTGAGCTGAAGGCAGACGCTTAACGACTGAGCCTCCCAGGCGCCCCTTAAGGTTTCTTTTTAAGGTTGTTTGGCAAATCACTCTTAACTTAGGCAACTTTGAACCACAAAGATAATTTTAGAAATATCATTTACTAACAATAAGGATTTACATAAACCTTTCTGTAGAATTATTTTGCTAACACCTTTATAAAAACATGCTAAGTTGCTGTTCCTTCTTTAAAATTCTGAAAATGCTTATACTCCAGATGTAAAATGGCTCTCTTTAGAAATTTCAAATGTGTTTTGCATGGAATTATTATTGAGAAGTAAATATCATGTCTTCAGTGCAAATCAGTTTTTTGACCAAGAAATATATATCCATCTTGTTCATTTTCTGAAATAAATATATTTTTATTATTATAATATATATAATTTTTTAAGTTTGAATAATAATTTTATATTAACCCCTCTAAGTCCACGAAATATTGGCTTTTAGTCATGTTTGACTTTCTTTTATGTTGTAAAATTAATGAAATTTATAATTTTTAAATGAAAATGATACCAACTTGAAAAAACTTAGCATATTTTCTAGTAACACAAACTTAATAATATAATCACTCTATGGAGAGCCTAAATATATTTTGGAGTCTTTTTAAAACACATTATGTGTTTTATTTTAACCTCAATATACTGCTACATTTTAATCCCTAAGCTTTTCAGGGAATTTAAAAGCTAAGTTGATACCTCTGTAGTAAAAACAAATGTAAAGCAAGAGAGCTTTCTTTGCTTTATTAAAATTGTGACGGGATACACAGTTGATAGAACTAAAGACATTTGTTATAGAGACATATTCTTCTATTTATTGCCACTGTGTGGACACATTGGAGCAATTTACTCAAAATCAAAAGCTGTCTTCCATAGACGTGTCAAGATAGTACACTATCCTCAAAGTAGTAAGCAGTATGTTTTGAATTATAGGGATTATTGATGTGGTTAATGGCAAACTGGGTCTTCAGGAATAAAATGGATGGACAGTGCACCAAAGTACAATTTAGCTATACGATGGGAAAAACTAAAGTCCTGATGAATAAGAAACACATTTAAATTACTCTTTTCTTGAAGATTTCAAATAAAAAACCAGGAGCTTTCCCTCAGTTTCAGATTTAAGGAAATTCATATACTCAGAATCCCACTAACCAAAGGCAGGTTTGAATTTCTTAAGAAGTAGTTATCAAAGTGTGGTCCCTTGTTCAGAAACACCAGTATCACCTGGAAACTCATTATAAAAGCAAATGCATTTGGGCATATCACAGAGCTACCAGATTAGAAATTCGGATTTAGGGCTCAGAAATAGGTCTTTTAAAAAGCTCTTCAGGTGATACTGATTCACACTATAGTTTGAGAACCAGTGTTTTGTTTTGTTTTGTTTTTAAGATTTTATTTATTTATTTGACAGATAGTACAAGTAGGCAGAGAGGCAGGCAGAGGGAGAGGGAGAAGCAGACTCCCCGCTGAGCAGGGAGCCCCACGTGGGGCTCAATCCCAGGACCCTGGGATCATGACCTGAGCCGAAGGCAGCTGCTTAACCGACTGAGCCACCCAGGCACTCTGAGAACCAGTGTTCTTAAGAAAGAACCGTACAAGTCTTGCATGATTTATGCAGCCTGTCCTAAAGAGAACTGTGCCCGTTTAACAGGGTGACTATGACTAGGAAACAGATATACCAAAAAACAAACAAACAAACCAAAAAAAACAAATAGGGGTTTTTAGATTGTTAGATTTTTGTCCTAAATGGTCCCTACTCCTTGGGCAGTTAACATATGAAGTTTGGGTCCAAGTTTATCTCATAGAAGGCCCAGTAAGTCCACAACCTTTCCTGAAGTTACCTCTTCAGTTCTTGAAGGAAAAGTTAAATTAGACATACTTGTTAAATGGCAAGATCTATACCTTGGCTTCCTGATCTATGAAGTGAGTGCTATTATTGCTGAAGGAACCAAGTGGAAACTTGAGGGACTGCCCATCCATACCAAAGTCATAATCCAAAGCAATACCACATTCTTGGAAATTTTCGGGATTTTCAGTATCTTCAAAACCTTAATGGAACACCTGGGTGGCTGAGTCGGTTAAGCTGCCTTCGGCTCAGGTCATGATCTCAGGGTCCTGGGATCGAGCCCCGCATTGGGCTCCCTGCTCAGCTGGAAGCCTACTTCTCCCTCTCCTCCCCGCTCGTGCTCTCTCTCACTATCTCTGTCTCCCTCTTTCAAATAAATAAATAAAATCTTAAAAAAAAAACACCTTAAGAGATACAAAAATGATGTTCTTACCATATAGCTTTTTATATAATATATCTGGTGAATGGATCTTATAGTCAGGTAGTGACTGTAATCACAGTTGAGGCCAGAGAGGTGACATTTTTGCTGATAAATTAGCAAGTCTCTGGCACCTGGCAGCTGTTGGGATCTGGCAAATGTATTCTTTCCATGCTAGTCAGAAAGGATATCATAAACAGTGTCAAGAACAGGAGTCAAACTTAATTCTCATTCTCAGAACGAGTTCAGTTCTGCTGCTATGTCTTACATGGCTTTAAGGACCTTGATTATTTAGACATCCCATATTAAATCACACCAGCCTACTATACAAATGACATGCTGACATTGGATCTGGTCAGCTGGAGGTATTGGGTACCCTAGAAGCCCAAGTAAAATGCATGGGCTAGAGCTAAAATGCAGGAGAGACACCATGATAAATATTCAGGAACCTCTCAGTACAGTGGATTTTCTAGAATTTTAATGGTAGAGAAAGTTCTTTCTAAACAGAAGCCAAGATGCTTTACCTTGTGCTTCTTACCACTAGGAAAGAAGTACAATACTTGGTAGGCAATGTATACCATATTTAGGTATGTTGCATTGACCCATTTACTTTGGAACCTCTGTCAGGAATCTTACTAAACTGATGGGCAAACTAAGACTGTTCTGGAGACCTTGTGCAAGACAAGGCTCTACAGTAGTTCCAGTTCCAGCAATGACTGTGGTATAAGAAAATGTACCAGTTTGTACTTACGGTTTTGCAGATCCAGCATTGCGCAAAGTGTCACTGGTGAGAATGCTGTATAGAGTCTTTGGACAGCCCCAAAGGAGAACCCCAGCACAGATACCTAAGGAATGCCTATTTTTGCTGATAGCTGTTCTTTTTTGATAAACAGGTGGCTTAAAAGAGTTATGGTGCTGTTAGGGAGAAAACACCCTATGACTGTGAGTTATAATATATGAATGAACCAGTGGCCAACATATGATGCTGTTTTTGTAAAAGCAGAATACACAAGTCAGGGAACCAGGGGATAGAAATGGCTGTGGCCCCTCTTAGTATCTCACTATTGCACCTAATATCCCAGTCAACTTTGGACTCTGCTGTTCAAGATATATTGGTTTGCAAGGAAGGAATCTTCCCCCAAATGGTATTCAATTTGAACTTGAAAAATCCTCTTGTATATTTAGAGAACTTTTGTGTCACTGAAAAAAAAAAAAAAAAAAAAGATGCAGAAAAGGGAGTTTCTTTGCTGGCTAGAGTGATTAATCTCCATTACCAAGGATAACTAAGGTGGTTTCATGACCAGTTAGAAAAACAAGACCCTGGCTTCTAGGCATAATTTTGTGTATTCCACCCCCCCCCCCCCAACCCCACTGCCACTGCCTTTTATCCTCCTTTTATTATTTTAGATGAGGAGTGTTGGAAATGATTAGCTTTAGTTGATAAATTAACCAAGTTTATAAATTCAGACATTATGAATATAAAAGGAACCACATATGGACCTTATGGGGAAGACTACTTAGCACCTGGAGATCTTGAGCTTGAGATTGTTTCAGTGGAGATTTGTGGATCTCAGAGAGAGAGAGAGAGAGAGAAGAAGAAGAAGGGGGAGGGGGAGATAGCAGGTGGACAGTCATCTTTTATATGACAGATGGTTGACTCATGCCAGGTAAAAGCATAATGTTTTTCAAATATGAGTAGAATGGGAAAATAGATGCCAAAGAGTAAAAGAAGAGAACTATTCTGTTGTTAGACTTTATGCATAATACATGTATATGTTTATATGAAGAAAATTTGTTTTCATATATTGCTATATATATTTGAAATATATATGTAAAATATTTTTAAAACTTCAATAGTAATCATTTCCTTTTTTCCTTTAGAATAGGAATACAACCTGCTCTCATTGTAATTGATACAAATACTTATTTTGATTATTGTACATAATCAAAATATACATATATAATTGTAAAATATACACAATATAATTATATATTATATATTGCAATTATATATATACTTCAAAATATACATATATAATTGTACATATAGTTATATAATTGTGTATATTACCGTATGTAATTGTGTATTAGTTTCCTAGAGTTGCCATAGCAAGGTGTTACAGACTGGGTGACAAACAACAGAAATTTATTTCCTCACAGTGGTGCAGGCTAGAAGTCTGAGATCAAGGTGTCAGCAGAGCTGGTTTTCTCTGAGGATGATGAGGGTCTGTTCCAGACCTCGCTCCTCAGCTTGGTGTACACAGCGGTCTTCATGTGTTTTCATGTCTGCCTGTGTCCCTCTGTGTCCAAATTTCCTCTTCTTACAAGGACACCAGTAATAGGGGTGCCTGGGTGGCTCAGTCATTAAGCATCTGCCTTCGGCTCAGGTCATGATCCCGGGGTCCTGGGATCGAGCCCCACATCAGGCTCCCTGCTCCGCGGGAAGCCTGCTTCTCCCTCTCCCACGCCCCCTGCTTGTGTTCCCTCTCTCGCTCTCTCTCTCTCTGTGTCAAATAAATAAATAAAATCTTTAAAAAAAAAAAAGGACACCAGTAATACTGGATTAAGGAGTGCCCTAATGACCTCATTTTACCTTAACTATCTCTTTAAAGACCCTGTCTCCAAATACAGTCACATTATGAAGTACTGGGGGATAAGAGTCAATATACAGATGGGGGGGAGAGGACAAAATTCAGGCCATCGCAGATGGAGACAATATTTTTCCCCAGATTTATATCCTTTTCTACAGCAAAGATATAGCCAGGGACTAGCCCATCTAGCCCATCTGCCCCCTACGCCTCCATGTGGCCTTATTACTAGTCCTTGGCAAAGAAATGTGACTAGAAGTGGTCAGTGTTACTCATGCCCAAAGTTTTTAAGAATTATTTATGCCTTCGCCATGCTCCTTTTTTCCTTTTGCTGCCTGGATAGTTTGAATGACAAGGCCCTAAACTAGAGAATTTGGAACCATAAATTAGAAAGAGCTGAGTAAATTATTCATTGCATGGAAAAAAAATCAGTCGATCTAGAACCACGTATACTGTCATTGAAATGTTATATATAAGAAATAGACTTGCAGTCTGTTGTGTGTCTAAACTGTTGACATTCATTTCAGAGAGCTTTAATCGAGTTAATTCATAAATAGAAGTGAGGCACTGCCATTGGTTGAGCAGTCATGTTGCAGTTGATTGGATAACAACTACTACAGATTAAAACATCAAAAATTTACATACTGACAAAATATTTGAGAAAATGACTACTACCTGCAATAATTTAGAAAGCAAATCATGCCCTATTTAAGTCTGTAGCTCTAGGGAAGCATTTGGAAAAAGTGAGAGGCTTCATGTTTGTTAGCTTTTATTTGGTGTTTTAGCAAAGGGTTAAAAAAAAAAGGCAATTACAGAGTAGAGGTGGAAAGAAATAGTGGTGAAAAATTGGGGGCCACACATATTTGGGAAAGGCAAAAGATTCTAGATCCTAAATAGTAAGACATAATACTAGGGGGTAAAAAAAAAAGATTTGCATGACAAAGACAAATTAGAATTTCTTAGCTAAAAGGAGTTTCAGTCTTCTGGCAAAAATTATAGCAGGGGGTTTACTTTCCACCTAAGCAAATTATTTCAGAGGTTTGAGAACCAGAAGAAAAAAAGGGAGACATGAAAAGTATAACTAGAAAAGAACTTTGGTGTGTTTTAGCAGCATGTAACTGACTAGTAGCAAATGGATCAGAAATCTAAGCCCTTTAAGAATAATATTGTTGAGGTGGAAAAAAAGAAAAAGCCTCATCTAAATGTTTTGCAGTTCTAAGACAACCATAGGGCTTTAAATCTTTTCAACAAAGGAAGCACCCCTCTCCAAAGGAGAACATACTCCTCACTTCAAATGTAATCATGGAGGAATTTGTGACCTGAAGAGACTCCCAAAGATTGGAATCAAGTGCCAACAGAGAATTCCAGAGATCTGAATCTAATCAAGAAAATCCCTCCTTTCCTAGAATGGAGACTCAGACATCATTGCCAGAGACCAGTGCTCTGTTTTTACCAAGGGATATTTTTATTGAGGTTATCTTGTCCCTGGTTTACCATTGCATGTTTTGAGAGTTTGGTAAGGGACAAATAGTTCATCTTTCAATTTATAAATTCCCAGACCATGAGGTATCAAATCTAGACCAGAAAAATGTGTTCCAACCTAGACAATGCACTTTGTGATACAAGGAGTAGCCGGTATGGACATTGGGTTTTCTCCTTTGGGGTGGGGGGACAATATAGTACAGGAGTTTGAATAAGGCTGCAAATCAATCCTTATTGACCAGAAGGACCGACTGTGGAAGATATGGCTGGTTGTTCTTCCTAAAATCCATCTCCTCTCTCTCCTGAGCACATAGCTAGATTATATCTCCCAGAATCCCTTGCAGTTGGAAGAGGACATATGGAGTTCCAGCCAATGGAATTTTAGCAAAAGTGATATGTGCAACCTCCAGGTTTTATTCAAAAAACTTCTCGGGGCGCCTGGGTGGCTCAGTCATTAAGTGTCTGCCTTCAGCTCAGGTCATGGTCCCAGGGTCCTGGGAATGAGCCCCACATCGGGCTCCCTGCTCCATGGGAAGCCTGCTTCTCCCTCTCTCCCACTCCCCCTGCTTGTGTTCCCTCTCTCACTGTGTCTCTCTCTGTCAAATAAATAAATAAAATCTTAAAAAAAACCACAAAACCTCACACATCTCTGTTTGCACAAGTTAGATGTTGATTCCTAGTGCTTCTTCCAGCTGGGTCTCTGAATTTTTTTGTAGCAATTATCACCTACTTGCTGACCAGAAATAGCCATGTTGGACTTTGATATGAGTGAGAAATAACTGCTATTTTGTTAAGGCACTAAAATGCAGAGATTCCCTAAAGTAGTTACTAGAGCTTCATGATTACACGTCACTATTTTTGTCCATCACCCTCTGTTACCAGTATAAAAGTAGTGCTCCAGGAACAAATTTACTGATTTCTCAAATATTCATCATTTTAAAAATTTCATTTAAGAAATCTTCATTTTACTGATTAAAATTCAGAGTCTTCAGTGTGAAATCTTGTGACTAATGATGGCTTTAGTAATGGAAAATATGAAGAGGGCAAAAAAAACTTAGGGGGAAAAAAAGTAAAGGAGATTAGGAGCCCAGAAAATGAATTCTGTTTTATTTAGGGCTCGTGTGGTCACTAGCTACACACTAGCACCGCAATGGAGAAAATTGACACCTCACCTCGTTACAGTTTTACGTTCACCATGCTGTATCTTAGCTGATAAAATGACTAGGTCGGAAGTAATAGCCATCTGCCCTTTATCTGCCCAGGCACCGTAAAAGGCAAAGTGGTACAAACATGGTTTCCTGTGTAAACAGATAAACAGATTAGAGTGAGGAATAGGACTCTTTCTCTTCCAGTGTCTCTATCTTTGCACATTTCTGGAAGGTAAATAGTAATAGTTATAAACAAAAAGTTCGGGGGTAACAATATATTAGAAAAGCAATCTCTTTTTTTTTTTCTGTCAGTTATTTTTATTCTTCAATTAATCATGATATGTTAGATTATCTTCACTATCCCCTTCCCCAGTGTTTTTGACCACCTACATTGCTTTGGCAATGAAAGCCCCCACTGTAAAGAAAACCATTTAAGTCATGGAGTCTGCAAATAAATACTGATAATAATAATGGTAATGATAATAACTGCGTGACTCTCAAGTCTGAAATTCTTGCTCCTGCCTGTAAACCCAAAATCCAGCCTTGTTTAATTTTCTTTAATCATTTATGGGGTGCCTCATTGTGTGTCTTATGACCTTAGAAGATCTGGGTTTCCTTTTCTCTTATTTCTTTTATCATTACCTGACCAACATACAAGTTTTCCTAGGTGCTTCTCCTCTTTAGGACATTGCTAATTATGCTGCAACTGATGAACTATAATCCTTGTAGTAACACAATAGTACTGTGTGCTCTGGAGAGATTCTGTGTAGAGGAATATGTCGGGATCCACAGGCAATAAGGAGATTATCACAATAATACAAGTGTTACATTTTCCAAAGGAGAACCAAGTATATCTATATGTGTCTCCAACACAGAGACTTTAGAGAAGCACTTCTTGAAATGTTTTTTTAAAGAATTATTTATTTACTTTAGAGAGAGAGAGAAAGTGCGTGTGCACATGGAGGAAGGGGCAGAGGGAGAGAATCTACATGCTGACTCCTAGCTGAGCACGGAGCGTGATGCTGGCCTTGATCTCATAATCCATGAGATTATGAACTGAGCCAAAACAAGAGTTGGACGCTCAACCAACTGAGCCACCCAGTCACCCCTTGAAGTGTTTATTTATAGTGAGCTTTTATTTTTTCCAAATCAGCTGACTCATATCTACAGGAAAAGTAATCCCTTTGTTTTCTTTACCTTGGTAATATTCCAAAGTATTGATCCACTCATTTGTGTTAAAGTGTTTATGAAATATGTTACTCTTGTCATAGATCCATGTGTAGTAAATTATATATATTTTCTTAATTTCAAAGATTAAAACATTAAGGCTAGAGAAGCTGTATGACTTATGTTGATAGTTGTATGAGTTAGTGGGAGAAAGAAAATTAGAACCCAGGGCATCTGGATCTGTATTTACAAGTCCATACATCCAAAAAGCCTGTTTAAAAAAAGCTATTTAAGCAATAGCTATAAAAAGCAAATTTCATATGTGACTTCTTTTAGTGACCTTTTTTCTTCTCAGTATTAATGCAATTAAATGTAGTATAATAATGGTTGTCTTTTCTCTGCAAGAAGTAGAATGCTGATAGAATGAGTCTAGCATCAATCTCTATTAAAAGAGTATATTCCAACGCAAAGCTGTTCATTCAAGGGAGAAATTCTCTAGAGCTTAGTTTGACACATCAAAGAATAAATTGAAATAGAAATTGCTTAAATGAAAGAGCTTTAGGCTTTTACAGGATGAAATACTTTTGATTATATTGTGTGTGGACATAAACGTTCATTATAATATTTTAAGTATTTCTATTTACTACTAGTAAATGTGGCCCAATTTTAATCAGGATCTTGACATTCATTGTTTATAATTTGTTTGAAAGTTTTGAATTTATACTCTTGTTTATACTAAGGAAATTTGCCTGTTCATTGTCTTATACTGAACAGACTAAATTTAAGTGATATAGTTTGAATAGAAAGAACTAAGAAACTGCTAACATCTGCCTTCCCACATACAAACTCACAACCAATGATGAAACACATTTAAATTTAGAGAATCTTGTAAGAACAGCAATAAATTCTTAGCTTCTCCTAGGCACAATCAATTCAACTTGTTAACTTTTCCTAACACCAACCGTAAAATTCAGTAAGGTTCTATTTTCTTTCCTGTAAACTAAAGGTAGATAGGTATTCAAAATTTATTTATAGGTGTTGGGAGAACAACAATAAAAAAAATAAATTAAATGTAGGATATACAAAGCAGTTAATAAAATCTAAAAATAAGACTAAGCCACAGCTCTTGGGGGTACTTAGACTTCATATATTCAGAGTTTCAGAAGGAAAAATAGTGAAAAACATGAAAGTTCCCATGGAGGTAAGATGTTTATTTAAGTGTGTCTGAGGTGTGTGTGCATGTGTGGGTGCATATGCGTGCTCACATGCCAGATGTAGAGCTACAGTATTCCTACACATTCTGTTCAGAAGTTATTTTGGATATATTTAAATAGCAACCTCCACCTTCAATGAGGGGACCATCAACAATTGCTGTTGAAATAGGATATTTTAATTTTCAATGAAGAAATATTTCAAGGATATTTTATATGTTTACAATAGTGATGTTAAGCTGTATTTGTTATCATGTGGATAATGCAAACTCCATTTCTATCTTCTGTTAACAGTCCTTCGTGTAGCTGGCTTTTCAATAGTCACCTCAGATTTTGAAAGCATGGTCTCCACTTCAGGACCTGCCTCCATGTCTTGCTCAATATAAAAGTTTATAAATACCTAAGGAGTTCATGAAGTTACTCTTCCTCTTTTCTAGGTAATTCATGACATAAGGAAAGGATCAGGGTGTCCAGGCAGGATTTCAACTTGTGAATCAGAAAATTATGATACGAGGAAGTAAATGAGGAAAACGCCCCAAGGATGATGCAGCCATTTTTCTCATCTCAAGCTGTGTCTAATAAAGCCTCCTTTCTAAATCTTCCACTTCTATACTTAGAATCTTTTCCTTCAGTATTTTCTTCAAAGGATCAGAGCCAGTTCATGTCTCCTATGCCTTCGAGATGCATTTACGGTGTACTCGTCTGAAAGGACTTGCCACTATTTAAACTTGTACAATATAAGAATTATTGCATTAGGATTGGGAAATGAGAATGTGAACAGGCTAGAAAACAGATAGCTCTTCACATTTTTATGAAGATGGTCTTGTTGATGACAAATATAGTTAAAACATAACATGACATACAAGGCAAAAACAAATTCTCTACGGAATTTTGTGTGTTTGGTTAAATATGAAATAAACCAAACGAAAAGTACAAATAACGTACCACAGAAGAGTATTACGTCCATGGCCCTGAAGCCACACTTCCTGAGTTTAAATCTTGCCTCTGCTCCTTAACCAGGTCTGTGCCCTCTATAATTTGCATAACTTGCTCTGCCTCAATTTCCTCGTATGCATAATTGAAATAATTAAATATCTGAAGTGTAAATAGTTTATGGAAAATCATGAGTGCTGCTTAATTGTAAGATGTAAATCTTCGAAGACTAATGGCCTGTATGATATTTTAAGGGCAAATTACACAAGCTGTATGAAGTCAAACCTAAGGCATATTCTAATTAATCATAATTAAGACCCTGTGTCCATATAAACCTGTGGTATAGAATATACGCTATGTTCCAGGGCAAGCAGGGAAAATCACTAAATATGTGGTCTACTGTCTAACATTTTAAATTTATATTTCATATATTATATAAGACTATTACATTTTTTCCGACACAGATGAATATCTTCTTAATTCAGGAAAAGCCATTCAGTTTCAGTGCAGGGGTTCACACGAAGTACAGACTTCTCTAGTAGAGCACAGTGTTTTGTTATTGTTCTTTCTTTTCTCCATCAAGAAAGCTGCTCCTTAGTCTTTTGGTCACTGTCTTACCTTTTCTTACACGTCAGCTTACAAATCTCTTGGAAGGGACCTTCTTTATGACCCCATCTAAAGCAGCTATTACATCTTGATTTTCTTTAAAATGCTTATAAAAACCTGAAATCATCATATGGCTTTCAGTGCTAATTTGCTATGCTGTTTTCTCCAACATGAAGGTAACGACAATTTCTGTTTTGTATTCTTATATTCCCAGTGTCTGGTTTAATGCCAGGCACATAGTAAACACTCAACAAATATTTGTTGAACGAAAGAATGAATGTTGTTGGGTATTCACGATTGTTATTCTTACATTGCAATGTTTGGTTTTGGCTGTTTGTTTCTTGTAGATTTCATCCAGGAAAACCTTTATCTATTCAGTAAGTCTGAACTGCTCTGTTTTCTCTCCTCCCTTTTTTTCCCCACTGCTTCCAGGCTGACCTAAGTTAATTGACTTCCCCACTTCCAAATGACCTAAAACT
This sequence comes from Mirounga leonina, assembly GCF_011800145.1. Taxonomy (NCBI): domain Eukaryota; kingdom Metazoa; phylum Chordata; class Mammalia; order Carnivora; family Phocidae; genus Mirounga; species Mirounga leonina. The sequence continues at coordinate 24,905,368 of NW_023270316.1, read as the reverse complement.
CAAAATGATTTATATGTAGTAGAGAAGAGGGTCATCTATTTTTATCGGGAAGAATGAAAGTTACATGCAAAAACATCATGCTTATTTGATGGAGAATGTAGGTAATAGACTGACTGTAACACTATCTGAATTATTTTGACACATTTCATTGCTTTCACAGAAACTCGGCCAATGGCTGCCACTGTCCACTGAACTGCTATCATAACTCAATGTTTAATTATATACATTTTATGAAATGGTAGTTAAATAATGAATATATAACTGGGCATGGGTTCTGTGCCTCCCACAAATTAATGTGTTCTATTGTTATAGTGTTCTAAGTGTTTAATTAGGGAAGAATATTGTCTTTTAATGTGCTTCTGTGAATTTCTTTCTCTTACCTATTTTTGCTCAATGAGATACAATGTATACATCTACTTATTATCACTAAGTGCAAGGTAATCTGAGAGTTGTCTCTATTCTCTTCATGTGTATGTACAAATATGCCACCTTTTCAGACCTCTGTGCTAACATAAGGGAACAGTGATGCAGACACAACCCGTAATAGTTTGCCAGGGCTGCCATTAAAAAAAGGTACCAAGGGGTGCCTGGGTGGCTCAGTGGGTTAAGCGTCTGCCTTTGGCTCAGATCATGATCCCAGGGTCCTAGGATCAAGCTCCACATTGGGCTCTCTGCTCAGTGGGGAACCTGCTTCTCCCTCTCCCTGCTGCTCCCCCTGCTTGTACTCTCTCTCTGTCATTGTCAAATAAATAAATAAAATCTTAAAAAAAAAAAAGGTACCACAAAGTAGGTAGCTTATACAACCAAATTTATTGTCTCACAGTTCCAAAAGCTCTTAAGTCCAAAATCAAAGTGCTGTCACAGTTGATTCCTTCTGAGTGAAGTAAGGATATTTGGCATTACTTGCCTTATAGATGCTTCACCCCAATCTCAGCCTTAATGTTCACATGGTGTCCTTCTGTATATGTCTGTCTCTTCACATTTCCTATTTTTATAAGGACACCAGTCACATTGGACGAGGGGCTCATCCTTCTCCAGTATGACCTCAACTTATTACATGTGCCACAACCCGATTTTCAACTATGTCCACATTCTGAGGTACTAGGGAGTGGAACTTGACCATATGAATTTTTAGTTTAACCCATAACAACTCTGTTTCTATCATGATACTTAAACATGAAGATACTCAGACTGTCTTTATTTGATAACCTGATGCTCACTGAAGAGTAAAAGAACATTCATCAGTCATCTTAGTATTTGGCTTATTTGCTGCAAATAATGGAAACCCGAATGTATTCAGTATCACTTACTTTGTGGACACAGTCTTTCTCTGTTGTACATCTGATATGTGCTTGCATGTACCTGTGTACTTCCCACCCCCTTTTCTTATTCTGTAGAGAAGGGGAATGTCAGAAGCTTTACATATGAGTTATATTTCCACTATACGAGAGTGGAATTTCCATGATTAATACTTCTTATTTACAGTCCTCCTGCCCTACCAATTTTGCTTTAGTTTTAACTTCTTCAGTGTTTAACTTTGATCTTGTTTATTCTCTCCAATGGTACGTATTGATAAGTAAACACAATTAGCAAATACTCAAGAGGTAAGGAAGTCTTCAAACCTAACCAGTATAGAATACCCTTAGGTAACGTAGCCAGTAGGCTCCCTTTCTAGAAAATAAACTCATAAACAATACCTTGATATTCACTTACTTTAAATGTATTCAGAACAACCAAAAAGAAGGCTGGCTTTGATATGTGAAAGTCATTGATTTGGGCATGTCAGAGAAAATCTCTCTTTAGAATTACAGATTCTTTTTCCAAATACAAAACTCTAGTTATCTGATTTTAATACCAAAGAAAATGTCTTCCTAATTTATTAAAAATGGAGGGAAAATAGTACTGAAAGCACTTGAGTGCATTTAGAAACCAGCTAATGAGTTAAAGAGTTCAGAGATGTGCAGTATACTCTCCTTTAGAAGAAATAGGCTCTCATCCCTTGGTTATATTTTGAACACCATATATGCTATATTTCTTCTACCTGCACTGCATATGACCTATATAAAGTTAATAAACTGGCAGTGCTTTGGTAAGGATAATTAAAATTAAAGTCTGTTTGTATAAACATTTCTGTTCACTATTTTTTTTTTTATTTTCTCTCTGAACATCTTAGGGAGTGTTAATACACCAAAATCAACTTTCTTAAGGCTGGGATAATGACAGGTTATACAGTAGTTTACTTTCAAGTCTCTAACCTTTTTTAGATTTTAAGCCTTGTTTTATAAGTGCACCTGATGAGGTCAACAACCATCAAATAGAGAACAGAAATGTCAGCATGGGCTAGATCTGACAATTTGCTCATTATTCACTGTCAAGAATAGCTTATCAACTTAACGGTAATTCCTAATGAGAAAACCCCCCAAACTGAGAACGAGATAATTAGAATAAATGAGACTGGCCTAAGTGACAGACTGATATATTTCATCCCCATGACTTTATGATTTTATGAAATAACATGTATAAATTTAAAATAACTCATTTATAATAATGTCTTTGACCTTTGGAACTGCTATCTTTCATAATCTGTGCTGCTTTATGTCACTAATTTCTGGATCAAGATTAGTCAGTCATTTTTCCCGTTCAGAACTAAAGATAGAATGTTAAGTTTAAATATGAGAAACCCATATTGAAAACAGAGCTTATTTATTACACTTGCTTATTTTTCAGATTTTCTGCTGCTTTTCAACTCTGTATAACCTTTCACTTACCCCTGCTGATTCTGATGTTCTACGGGTCACACCTGTTCTTAAGGAGATGCGGGAGAGAGTAGGTTAGAATTTGAAAGAAACACCTGGGTGAACTTTGCTGTAAAGGATTTTTACATATTGCTGAGTCTTTTCACCTGCTGTCCCAGTGCCCTTTCTGTTGACAACAGCAGTGTGCCTCTTGTATGGGTCGGAATTCTTCCTCGCAGGCAAAATAACAGCAAACAGCTCCACTCTAAGGAGAATACTGAGCAGTTTTTGCTTTCAATGCAAAGCGCAACAGTAGGAGGACAAACATAGGGAAGGGGTTTTGTTACACAACTCTTTTGCTTTGCCATTAAAGACATTGGAAGAAGCGTGAAATAATACTGTTACAGAAGCGGAGGGTAGAAATTGACAAAAGAAAAAAATAGTGATGAACTGAATAACCTTAAGTTAACAGATCATGAGGAGCCAGAACACTCTACCCGCCCCCCCCACCCCTTGCATGATGGAGATATCTACCAAATGCCTACCCTACACTGGCTGAATTTTTTTACTTTTCCTCTGGTCATCTACCTGATAGCATGTCAATTAGATATTCATTTGAGTTACCAAACTTCACTTACATATATTCTGAAAATTAGTTGAACACTGTAGTGAGGAGGATGTTTAACATAACTGTCTGATCTTAAGAAATGGGTGATATGAAGGGTAAGAATAGAGGTTTTGCCGCCAGCTAATATTTGCCAAGTGTGTATAATGTGTCACGTACTGGAAACCTGTGAAAATCATATGGAGTAGAAATCATTGTCCCCATTTTATAAATGGTTAAGCAAAGGATTAGCATGTTTTTTATTTTTCCAATGGCCACACAGAGCTAAAAGATAATACATAGCACTCAAAAGTTTAATTGTAAATACCATGCTCTTAAGTGCTGGGAAATATTAGTATTTTCCAGCAGGAAGTGTATGTTACTGAAGTCATTTTTTCTTAAACTATATAATTCTATAATCTTGCTTTCTGCAAGTTTAGTTTAACTTTATAAAATAATTTTCCACCTCATTAAAAAATCTTCTTAAATATACTTTAACTGATGCCTATATTAGTATTCTATTGCTGCTGTAATGTCTCAATTTTATGGCTAAAATAACCCAACTTTGTTGTGTTATAGTTCTGAGAGTCAGACTCCAACACCAGTGTTACTGGGATAAAATGAAGCTGTTGGCTGGACTATACTTTTCTGCAGAGGCTCCGAGAGAAATGATTTTCCTTGCCTTTTCTTCTAGAGGCTGCCCACATTCCTTGCTTCATGGCTATATCATCTTGAATTCCAGCAATGGCAGATTTAATCCTTCTCAGACCACATCACCCTGAGTTACGTTTCTGCTTCTCTTTTCCCCCTTTAAGAACACTTTGTAAACATTGAGGCTACCTGGGTGTAATCCCACGTCTTCCTATTTTAGGGGCTGTTGATTAGCAACCTTAGTTTCATCTGCAACCTTAATTCCCCTGTGACATAACCCAGCATATTTACAGGTTCTGGTGATGAGGATATAGACATTTTGGGGGGTGGGGGAACTATGCTGCCTATCACAATGTCTCGTTATATTTTAGAACAATATCCTAATACTTTATGCTGCCAGGATCCCGTCTCTGAATACATGTTATTAACACTGATATTATTTCCTTAAGGTATTAAGGAAATAATAACGCATTTATTAACACTGAGATTATACATACCTAAAAATAATAGGAAATCACACAGACATATATTTTTTAACTGCTACAAATTTCCCATTTCTCGATTCATAATTTTTTCTCATGGGTTAGTTCTTGGGATATGTTTTGATATTTTTATTTTTAGGGTATTTTTTTCAGGTACATATCTGTGAACATATTTATGTTGATTTTACACATGGAAGATTAATTCTTAGTGTGTAATTCATGGTTATAATGATTTCCCATTGAAGATCTATAAAACACCATTTTTTGCTGTCATCTAGCATTTCAAAGGAGAAATATGAGGCTAAAATAATAGGTGGACATAAATGTTTCCCTGTCGTGGGTTTAGAGAACTTAATATGTATATATATAAAACAGGCACAATGTCTCCCACATAAAGATATCAATGCCCTCATTCCTATAATGCGTGAGTATATTATGTTACATGGCAAAAAAAAGAATTTGTTAAGGTCATGAGTCTTAAGAGACAGAAGGTGTTCTGAAAGATTCAGCTGGGCCCAATCTAATTTCAGGACCCTTTATAAGCAGCAAAACATCTCCAGATGAAGTCAGAGAGATTCGAACAGATTAACCCCGCTGTTGCCTCAGATAAGAACAGAGGAAACCATCAGAAGAAAGGGGCAGCTTCTAGAAACAAAGCCTAAGCCCCAGCTGACAGCCAGAGGGGAATGGGGACTCTATTTCTGCCACTATATAAGGAACTGAATTTGGCCAACAGCTGGGATGAGCTTGGAAATGGATTCTTCTCCAGAGCTTCCAGGAAGGTAAGCTTTCCCGCCTATCTTCTGATTTCATCCTTGTGAGCACTTCAGCGGAGGACTCAGATGAACACTGGGACTTTGACCTACAGAACTGTGAGGTAATAAGTGGGTGTTGTTTTATGCCACTAAATTTGCATTAATCTGTTTTGGCAGCAATATAAACCTAACATAAATAGTTCCTTAAATTACAGCCAATTAGTAGTAAACCTATTGAAATAATTAAAACTGCTTTTAGACCAATGGGATGGACAAAGCTAAAAAAATGTTAAATCTCATGTACGGTTAACGTGAGTGCTTTCATAAATAGTTTGTGACAATATTAATTTGTAGTGATATTAGTCATTTGACATGTGTGAAGATTAAAATTCACATGTCATTAGATTTGATAATTCCATTTATATAAATTTATCCTACAGCTATACCCACACCTGAAGCAAAGACATGTACAAGAATGAGTGCCCATTTTAGAACTGTTTAAGAAGAATAGGAGAGATGGTTTTATTGCTGTTTAACTTAATATGGTATATTCATGCAACGGAATGCCAGGCACACATTTTCATGATGAAGTGGATATATTTGTTGTCATGTGTGATCTTGTGATTTATACGAAATATGTATTTGGCCATTCAGATGACCAAAATATGTTTCGCATATATATTTGGTCTTTGTCCATGGTTCTTGGCTCACAGCCCCCAAAATTTTTGGACTTCCTTGAGCCATGAGAGCAATGAGATCAACTTTTGTTATAATATTTGGTCTCTTGTCCTCCATCTCAGAAATCCCTTCAAAACCATAAAGGTAAAAAGTGTGTCTTGTTATTCATAGCAAACCCCTTCCACCACAACAGGAGTTACGTTAGTGAGGCGACTTTTATAAGCACCTGAGGATGGGAGCTGCTTGTTAATGGAGCCAACTATGTGATTAGAGGGTTGGAACTTTCATTCCCACCCCTTAATTTCCAGGGAAAAGAAAGGGGCCAGATGTTGAACCAATGGCCAATGATTACATCAATCATGCCTATGTAATGACGCCTGCATGAAAAACCTCATCAGGTTTCAGAGAGCTTCCAGGATGGTGCACACTTGGATATTAAGTGAGAGAGCATCAGGTTCTGTTCCCCTTCACCATACCTGGCCCTCTGTCTCTCTCCTATCGGGCTGCTGCTGGGTAATATCCTTTTATAATAAAGCAGTAATCCAGTAAGTAAAACATTTCTTTGAGTTCCGTGAGCTACTCCAGCAAATGTGATCAAACGCAAGGAGGGAGTTGTTGGAACGTTAGTTGGTCAGCAGCGCAGGTGATAACCCGATATGTGACTGGCATCTGAAGTGCGGGGAAGGGCAGCAGTCTTGTGGGATGAAGCCCTTAATCTGTGGGATCTGATGCTATCTTCAGTAGATCGTGTTGGAACTGAGTTGAATTGTAAGACACCCGCTGGTGTTAGAGAATTGCTGGGTGGTGGTTGGAAACCAACCCCTCCATGTGTGGGAATTGGGGGCAGAAGGGTTTATCAGGAAACCGTCCCAATTTTTTGAATGAAAATAATCAAGGTGCTGAAGAGTGCTGTGTTATGGTCTCATTTGTATAAGGGCTTATATTCTGTACAACAACACATAGAATCTTTATAGATCCGTATGTAAAAACTAGTTAAGTTAAATATTGGGAAGAGTGGCATGGGACCTGGGAGTCTAGGCTGAGAAACAGACTTATAGTAATTGTTTTATATTGAATTTTAACATGTGCCTGTATCACATGTTGCAAAGCATTTTTTTTTTAACTCTTCTTATAAACAAAACGTCCTCCAGAAATTTTACATTTCCATGAGAAGTTGAAATGTTGCCTGTTTTCCTGGAATAAGTCTTCTAGAATTTGGATATCAGATTCCACTAACCTCACCACTATACCATATGTACAAACATCTCCAAACATTTATAACACACCTGAATACACGTGTGGACCTTTATATACTCTAAAGTCCTATATCTACAAAAATTCAAAGCATAAAACACCCAGAGAGTATCTAGTATCTGGTCAGTGAGGATCTAGGATAAGGGAGGAACACCAGTAGCACATTCTATATGGTACTTAAAATTTTAAAGCACTGTGGAAAGCACTAGGGTGGGGGCAGTAAACAACCTGTTGAAAAGCAAAGTGGTTATCAGAGGTTTTCATGAACATTAAAGTCTTTCCAGTATGATCTTAATTCTAGTAGAATCAAATAAAATTCAGTTGAAATGTGTTATGAACTATTGGACTAAACAGGATATGCATTGTTTCCCGGTGGTAGACTATGGAGAAAGTTTAGTTTCCTTCTTGGTGTTTTCTGTATTTTCTAAGAAACATGTAATTCGTTGTCATCCGCGAAGTATTTTAAAGAATGAAGACCTAGAGAATGATAGTCCAATACTCTCTATTCACCATTGTTAACCTGAATAAAAGTAATAGGGTCTGAACAAGGACTGTCCATATTTAGAGCTGGGTTACATAGATGAGGCTTTGATGGTGGTTTCCATTCTGGCTTCATAGTCCTACTGTTTTGATGCCGTAGGCATTCTTTCTTTCCTTGTGTCTTCATGGGCATGTTAGTTGGAAGTTGCTAGAAGGTCATCAGTTGTTGCTAACCACCCTCCGCTCTAAGAGTTCTTCTAATTCAGAACAGGAAAATTGATGTATTTTTGAAATATGTACAACATGTTGTAGCTGATTCAAAGTAGAGTATTTTCTGTTATAAAGGAGAATTAGTCATGGGATGCATGCTTGTCTTATCTGAGTTGCCCATTTTTGGTTCCAGAATCAAGGCAGCTGTAGTAGTTAGGTGGAGTTCATCCAGCTTCTATTTCTCTCCTGTAGTAACTCCATTATCTAACTCCATATTTTGTGAACAAAGTAAAAAGATTAAAGTGCATAGACCCTTGACAGGGAATGAAAACTGTATATGTACTTATCTGACAGGTTATCTGTGCATTAAAACCAAAGATTTGGTGGAGTTGATGTTAACATTCAATTATACTTTACCAACTCTCATGAAAAACCTTTAGCTAAGGGATACCTTTTCTGTTTTTCAATTTATTTTTTTGAAAAGATTTATGTGAGAGAGAGAGGGATCACGATCGGGAATAGGGGCAGAGAGCAAGAGAAACCGATTCCCCACCAAGCAGGGAGCCATACTCAGACTAGAGGCTTGATCCCAGGAGCTTGGGATCATGACCTGAGCAGAAGGCAGGTGCTTAACCGACTAAGCCACCCAGGTGCCCCTATCTTTTTTTTTTTTTCCCCATTCAGATTTCTCACTTTGTTTCAGTTTTGTAAATCCTGTGTTTCTATACAGTGGTATCTGAGATGTCCCTTTCCTAATGAGTATTCTTACTCTTTTATTGAAATTCTAGATTTTTACATCTACAATTTGTGAAAATTCACTTTGAGTTTTATATCTTCAGGAATTAATCTCTTAGGATAAGCTCTCCAATATGTACAGCAAAATCTCTGCCTCTAGTTATGTATTAGAACAAAAAGCTTCCTTCTTTATCTAGTGTATGTCTCTGAATTTTCTCTGCTGCTGGCTCCATGTTCATGTATTTTTGGTCCTAGGAGTGGTTTGAAAACTCTTCTCTTTTTTTTTAAGGAAGAGTAACTGTGTTGAAAATGAATCCCACCCTTTTGCTGAAATATGTTCACTCTGACCATTTGGGAAACTATCAAACCTATTGACTGAATGCAGGTTAATAGTAAAAGTTTATGTATGTTATCAAGGCTGCCATGCCCAGTTGTGCCAGATGTGCATTGTGGAACACCAGAGGAAGCTATTCACATCATAAACCTCACTGATTTGAATATTGGGAGGACTTCTGTCTGATGACAAAGTATTTCGGTGCAAAAAAACCTCTTACATTTTAACAATGTTCAGATATATGGAAGTGTCTTAAAGGAGAGACGTATTTTTAAAATCTGGGCGGGGGGGGATCCTATGAGTTAGTATTGACCTTCACTGTTGTAACAAGGAATCTGGAGATTGCATTCATTCAAATACCTTTAGGCAGACAATACAACAAAGTGGTTGTGTACATGTTATTTGGAGTCAGAAAAACCTGGCTCAAAGATTCCTTCACTTACTAGCTGTGTGACCTTGGGAGAAATATTTAACTTTTTAACTTTTCAGAAATTTGGTTTTCTCATGTGGAAGAATGGGAATGGGAAAATAAAACTTTCATAAATTAAAATACTAAATCTCTCTTGAAATATGAGCATACATTGGCAAAAGTGGGCAATGAGTAGACACCGCTGGGCCAGCAAACTAAGGAACTAAAAGAGTTTTGAATTTTCATTATTCGTGTGTGTGTATGTATATATCCTATTTAATTTAAAAATGATACTGAAGGTAGATTGCTGAGCAAAGTGGTTAGCAGGTGATAACACATGTAATGGTAACTCAGAAGCAAATTCATAGAAATTTGAAACATTGGCCCAAATGACCAGAATTGTGGATGATCAGAGGGATAAGATTTAATAATGGCAAGCCACATAGATAGGAGTCTTGGTACCAGAGGCTTTATATGCATCCTGTAGAATGAGCTGTTATGAATATGCCTAGAGTCCTCTGCTTCCTTTAGGCAAAAATGCAGATGTTCAATTAGAGGTGAAACAAGCTTTCCCCAGAGGAGTCGCTAGCAAGGAGTCCCTATGACATCCTGGTGTGAAGTACCCGCTTAAGAAAAATCTAAGAAACTGCCATATGAGAAGAAATTTTGGTGAAATAAGAAGCCCTTGGGGTTTGTTCTCCACCCAAAACAGAGAAATTATAAAGTTTACCTCTGAATTCACCTGAAGTGAACTTTATAACACTTCCTGAGTGTGAAAATGGGGGGCCATAGAAAAGACTCCAGCAAGAAGGAGTGATAGAAAAGTACAGGGATTTATTTTTACCTCAGGTAGAATCAAATCAGTAGTGATGTTCTGTGAGGAGCTCTGATCTTTTGGTGCCCAGGAGAAAATGTAGATCTACCAGGAAAGAATCTATCCAGGAAACAACATTTTAAACCCAGATACCCTCAAGAGTTCTTGAGGCAGAATAGCTGATTGGGAGCAGATGTGGATCTTTAGATAATCTGGATGAGGCATAATTTGAATATGACTATTGTGTTCAAAACCAAATCTTTCAAGAAGGTTACTTGTTTAACTTTTTCCTGTTGGGAATCTCTGCACTTCTTCCCCCCCCTCCCCCAACCATTTCTTTCCATGGGCCATCAGAGAAGCCAGATGGAGCCAAGGAGAAATATTCAGTCACAGCCCAATGTGGGTCTAGGGAAACTCTTAGTTGTGCAGGAATATCTGTGTTACAGTTTGGATTTTCTAGAAACAGATACGAAATTGATCTGGGGTATACAGTATTTATTAGGGAGTGGCACCTGTGAAGGAAAGGAGGTAGAAGAAGGATTGAGCAGAGGGAGAAGTCCAGTAGTGCCGTAACTGTGACAAAGCGTCAGCGAACTCCTGGAGGGTCCTGCAGCAAGTACTGCCCACCAGAGTGGTCCCAGGTTGGCCTGGAATGGCTGGGCCTTTATGCCACACTTTGCTCAGTCAACGATGTAAGTTGTCTTCCTCTGCCATTGCTCCTACACTCAAGGTGAGGCATCCGGGCAAAGCAGCTGTGCAGCTGAGCTAGACCTGAAGGAGCTGAAAGCAGGACACTGTTGCATGCCCTCCCCCGCAGCCCCCCCCAGCCACTCGCCCTCCCTGACCTCCCCACCCTCCCCACCCTCCTCAGGCTGCCCTCCTCTGGCTGCTTCCCCCCCACCACCACCACCTTCCTCCAGCCACCCACCCTGCCCTCCTCCGGCCGGCCCATGAAGCCTTCCCTCGCTGGGGTCTGAGTGGCACATCGCCAGGACCAGTACTTCTGTAGTCTGGGCATTGTAAAATGGCTTTGCTAGACAAAAGCTCAGCCAAATGCTATACCTCTACAAATCTTGACTCTTTGTATTTTAATTCTCCACTCCCATAGAAAGCTTGTTTATTTTGTGAGCCCAGCAAAGATAGTATCCTATCCATTTGAACTATGCAGGCTTCTAAATATCTACCCAGTATATATGATCCATGTTTTCCAGTATTTAGACAGATACTCCAGCATTTTCCTCTATTTCTCTTAATATCCTAGCATTATTTTGTTTCTCATTTATTTCCCTTTTTTATATGGACTTATAAATGTCTGCTTTTCCAAGTGAAATCAGGAAAGATAATACTCTTTATGGTGGTATTGTTTTCTCCAAATATATTTGAAAGAATAACAGAATTTACTAAGTAGAAAAAGTTGTAGAATTATGATAGGTAATTATAGTCCAGAAAATTTTAAAGAGTTTTAGACTTGAAATCCAAACCTAAAGTAAACTTAATTCTGTGATATGTTTTATATTTTAAGAAGTTATTTCTTCAAATAATACATGAAGGGCTTATTACTCAAAATGAGAGTCTCTCTTCCCAGGAAAAGTAAGTTATTTAATCTCTTACTAAACCAAGTTTATACCTAATATCCCTAATTGAATATCCTTAATTTAGCATGTAGCCCTAATTTAGCACATACAGTTTATTTTTCAAAAGAAAGAAAAATATCATTGCTGTGATGTTGACAGCTTAGCTTTCTTTAAGCACAGTTTTGACATTCCCTTGACCATTCCAAACCTAGATGAGACCCTTCAGTCAGGAGTTTTACAGGAGTAGGCAAGCATGAAATTAATTTTCCAAAGTGAAGTAGCTTACAGATGCCAGGAGCTCATAACTCAGTAATACGGGTAAATCCCTAAATTAGTTCTTTAGCTTCTAGGTTGTTTTGCTGCTGTTATTGCTCTTATGGTTTAACTGGGTGAATTCCTTCAGTTTTTGTTTTCTTTTATAGAAAGTGGATTACACATTTTCAGACCAAGGAACCTATTTTCTGTTATTCCATTTGTGTGTGTATGTCAATTTTTTGACTATAATCTTTCTCGATAAGGCCTAGGCGTGCACCAATTTTTAAATATTAGAAGATATTTTCCTTTCACGTTGCATTTAAAATTCTTCCAGTCCTTTCATTCTGATCTGGTAAGATACAGTTGTATGTACATTTACTAGTCCCATAGCTGTAATTTCTACTCTAAGGAATATACATTCTGACCTCTGAGTAAAATCATGGAGGACTTCCACATGAGGGACTATAGTATTTCGTAGAGTTTCTCATTTACAGATGATATGTTGGGCTGACTATATTTAAAACTTTGTAATTTTTAGTAAACATTTAGAATATAACTTTTACCATTTGTGTACTGACCTATGTATACTATGTTATTTACCACTATTAAATATATTATTTCAACTTCTGCAAAGTAATTGTTAGAAGTCTCAACCAGTTATCTAGAATAGTGGTCTGTGTGTGTGTGTGTGTGTGTGTGTATACAAAGAGGATTCCCCAGTGTTTTGTTTTTTTTTTTTAAGATTTTATTTATTTGAGAGAGAGAGAATGAGAGACAGAGAGCACGAGAGGGAAGAGGGTCAGAGGGAGAAGCAGGCTCCCTGCCGAGCAGGGAGCCCGATGCGGGACTCGATCCCGGGACTCCAGGATCATGACCTGAGCCGAAGGCAGTCGCTTAACCAACTGAGCCACCCAGGCACCCTCCCCAGTGGTTTTTAGCTGTAATGGCTAATTTGGAGGTTCCTAATCAAGCTTCTTCCTGTGAATTACCTCTCCCATTTTGATTTACATAGCATCAGCTATGAAATGCTAACAGATATTTTGTATATTATAGTATATTCTTACGGAATATAGTATATTCTTATAGTTTCATTCTTACAAATGAAACTGTTAAATCAAGTTGGGGATATGCAAATCTCTGCATTAAGAATTTACAACGAATACCCCTTCCACTCTTAAAGCACTATCAACTCCCTTCATTACAATGGAGCCTACTAGATAAATGGCAACCTGATCCAAGTCCATCTCTCAGACCAGTGGGCCATCAATCTATCCTATGTCCATTTCTGTTACCTTAGAATATAATTGGGATGGACATGCTTCAGGTTGCAAGAATTTTTCACCCTTTTTCCAAGACCTGCAGACTAAGAACAAAATGGAAGAGCTAAGCAGAAGCCCTTATACAACATCCCTCCACTCAGGTAGAGGTAAAAAATCAGAAGCAATATTGCATCCAGGGAGGTGGTAGAGCGTAGGGTCATTCTCATAGATTTATAGGGTACAGGATTAATGTGTTTCCACTATATCCCATTTTCCAAGAAAAATAAGTTATTGCACCCTGCATCTGATTCAAAGAACAAGGCCCAGCACTTATGGGCTTGTCCGTATTCTGAGGGCTGTACATACCACACTTGGGAAGATGACTCCAAACTTCATAGTAACTTGAAAAGTCTCTTCTGAGTGAGGTGCAGAGGAAGAGCAGGTTCTGCAGCAGATTCAAGCTATGATACTTGTAGCTCTACCTAATTAGATCATATGGCCCGGCAGATCTCCAGTTGCTAGAGATGCCCATGATAGATAGGGATGCTTCTTGTGTTGAACTGGACCATGGTTCCCATAGACTTGCCCATATTTCTGAAGGAAGTCTGTGCCATCAGTAGTAGAAAATTCTTCCCATATGAAAAGGAGAACCTGACTTTCGACTGGACCCTAATAGAGACTGAATGCCTAAACCTAGGAAAATAAAGAGCTCTGCAGCTGAGCTGCCCGTCATGAGCTGGATGCGGCAGACCTGTTAAATCATAAGGCTTGGTTGTCAAAGCATCAACTCAGTATGCAGAGTGCATATATATTTGGTCTTGAAAAGGTCCAGTGGACACAAGTTAGTTTACAGAAAGTTATATCCATGTCCCTAGCCTCTGTTGCACTCACCCTTTAGGTCCTACCACAGCCCTGTGGTGTTTTATATAGACCAGGTGATTGAAAAGCAGGTAGCAAAACAGTTTATGGATGGCTTTATTTAATCCTATGGTGTACCACTGCTCAAAGCCATCACTTCAAGGTGGCCCTGCAAGATCATGTTGAGGAGACAACTTCCCAGTAGACAGAGCTCTGAGCGGTACGCCTGGACATCAACTTGGTATTGGAGGGAGAGTAACCTGAGAGAACTCCTAAGGTGTGGTCATTGTGGCTCATTGTTCAGAGGCAGAGGCCAGGAAGACTACTGGAAAGGTAGAGACTATGTAGCCTGGCTAGGAAGCATGTGGATGGTCTCATGGGAGTGAGCATAGAGATGGGATATCTCCTATCCAAGAGGATCCCTCACAGAGGAGACCCTAAAAACCATCCAGGAGAGCTTGGCTAGGGACTGTCCTCAGCTATCCCAGTACTTTAAAAAAAAAAAAAAAAAAGGATCAATAATGCCATAGCCATTACGATCATGGATGGGAATTATATATACCCCAGTGGGAAGGGTTCTCTCAGCAAGGCTTCTCTAGCTTTTACCTCTGTTCGATCTTTCAAATACTTGGTGACAAGTTAATTATGTTAAACCCCGTCCTTACTGGGGTCTGGAATTCATTTTCATGTAGATTAATGCATTTTCTGGGTTTGGTTTTTGCCTTCCTTGACTAGAATCCTTAGTATAGCATCAGTATCCAGGGGTTCAGAGAGAGCCTGATTTATCATCATGATCCCATATAACATTGTCATTCATGAATAAAACCCTTCATTGACAAGGAAGTGCAACAATTGGCAAGTTATCGTGATCATATCTTCAAAGCTGTCAGCATCCTAGAACGCATCATCTTGGGGTAAGCGCCCTGCAGTTTGGGCTAATGTACTTCAAGTGTGTCACTTTATGTTGCTGTGTCCCATATAGGTATAACACATGTCCAGGACTCAAGGGATAGATGTGGCGGTGGCCCCTTATCATTCTAACTCCTAGTGACCTAACTGGCCAATTTGCAATTCCCATTTACAACATAAATTCTTGCTAGGTAGAATCCCTGGCTTCCAAGGAGGACACTTCTACCAAGAGACACAATGAGATTCCAACCAGATGTAAAATTATGACTGCCACCCGAATGAATCTTTTCATCCATCCATCCATCTGCCCATGTGGAATTGTGAGCAGTTACCACTCCGGAAGAATCAATGACAGGATGGACCAAATCTACGTGGAGCTCTTGCAGATGTGTGCACTATAGCAGGTGATGTCCATGCATGTCCATTCTTACGCCCTCACTCTTGCTTCTTCAGTATACACAGGTCTAACTTCCAACTGCCGTCACCTGCATTTTACTACTCAGGGGTTTTTCATGCTGCCAGAGACTGCTCCACCACTTTGAGTCCATTTTGCCACGATTATGGCACACTGGGGATGCTGGGAACTTGTTGACACCTGGGAAAGGCTCTGAATCGATGACAGCCCAATGACAATGGGAGTTGGTTGAAGTGGAACATTCCACCTCCTTGCTGCTCAGGAGGGGTAATTTGAAGTCAGGTGCCCTAGGTGGGCCCCCCTAGTTTCTCCAGTTGAATTAAGCTCAGCTGCTGACTCCGTGCTCTTGTTCTAGGGTGACTTCTCTGGTTTCATTTCTTTATTCCTCCACCAGTATTCTCTTTACCTGCAAAGTAAACTGCTAGCCTCCAGATGTTTGTCTCTAGTCCTTAAAGAATTCCATTTAGACCCTGCCCTCCCTGGTGTCCACCTTGGATAAAGCCTTCTATTTCTCTCAGGCTTTGTCATTGCTTATGCTAGCCTCTGCTGACACCCACACTCTTTCTAGTTCCTGATGCACAGTCCAGCATATCCCCCAAAGGCTTCTCCTTTTCCAGCCAGAAGGTCCTTCCAGTTACACGGATTCTTGGGCCCGTCCACACCACTCTCAACCATAAGGGAAAGCATTCTAGCAAGCGGGGACTCATGGGGTCCCTGTGGGGTGGCTCAGGCCTGGTTATTTACACCCCATTCTCTGTCTGGTCTCTTTGAAAATTGCTACCTGTCAAGACTTGCTGCCTAAATATGGCATCAGGTGCCCCCTAATTTCATATCTTCAAACTGAATTTCTGTCCTCACCCTCCTGTTCACTCCAGAACTTGACTCTAAATGTTCCCAATAATTTTCCTTTTACTCTGATCTAAAGAGTGTTTATTTGCTAACCTCTGTAGAAAATGAGTTCAGCAAGTGTATTTCAAACTTAAGGCTTCCTAGTTTTAATCACTCAAAAAGACTAATTCAGTTCTTTACTCCCTGCAGCTCTGCTATGGCTTCTTTATTTAACAACGGAAAAAGAGAGGTAAATAGAGTAAAACACACATGCATGCATATACAGTAGTTTGTATTTCTTTATATTACCCCTACTACGTGTGCAGTGAAAATCGTCTTAGGAACACCATGAAAGACCACGGTCATGATGGCATGTGGTGTGGGTGAGAAATCATGCGAGATCGAATGTTTGATTATTTTTAGATTATCAAGGTTAGAGGGTTTTTTAAAGACTGTAGAACAAAGAAAATATTCAATAAACCTTTATCATATGGGACGTGTAAGGGACCTGTATCTATATATGCGTGGTGGGGAAGAGTGCCACTGAGCTACGGAGTGATGCATAAAAAAACTTCCATATAGTCACAGAAGCTTAATTGGATGCTACTGGTTACTTGTGTTTCCAGATGATTTTATGCCAAGATTTTTTTAAAACTATACTTTAGATAATTTTTACATATATATATCACAGGTAAGAATTACATATAAGGTATATTTAACATTATGCCTAATATATAGTATCTAATCGATATATTATCTGTTATATATTACAGAGTCATAATTTATTAAGGGAGAAAAACTATATGTTAATTCTTTAAAGTATTTTTATATATTTGTAATTCTTGGGGGATTCTTGAGATTTCTTTAAGAATATATTTGTATATACAGAAATATATGAATATATTTTGTGTAATAGAAACTCCTGTTTCTATGGTATGGTATATTTCCCCAGTATAATTATTTGATAAATGAGAACAACAGTTATTTTGTTGCCTGTATTTTCTTTGAGCAACATCTCAACTGGTTTATTGCACATGACCGTTAATAAACCTTAGTGCTAACTAACTGAAGTCCGATCTCCAAATATGCTAGTGTCCTCATTCCTGTCAATCTCCTGAATTTATTGCAGCAGCTGTCCAAAAGGATAGGTTAATGATTGTTGCTGAAATAAATCGGATTCTGTCACCACTAAATGCTTCAGCTAGTTTGGGTGAAGAGGAATGTAGGATGTCAGATTAGGATACAGGAAAAAAAAGGTTAAGAACCTATCATACTGAATAAATCTCGCTTTCCAACATAGGAGAAGAAAACACAGACACATAAGACAGACCTGGGATATCAAAGGTGATTTCTGTATAAATATGTGTCCAAGTTGCAAGTAGAAAATGTGTGCCAATGCCTTATTTTAGACAATTTGGTAATAATCAGTAGCTTAACCATAAAACAATTTTCATATCAATGCTTTCTTCCATAATTCTAGATTTGAAAATTAATTTACAATTTTCTTGGAGCACAAAATATAAAAAAAAATATTTAAAATGCCTGCTTATCTTTTTAAAGGCAATTGCTATGAAAAGGGAAATAGGCAATAGGAAAAAGAACTCTGTGTATGTACAGTTATAGACTAGTAAAAATCATAAATGGAAACAATCTAGACTCTTCCCAGGAATATGTAAGAGGATCTAGGAATTCGTAGTAGGTAACATCGATTGAGCGGTTCTCATGTGCCAGGCCTGTTGCTGAGCACAATGATTAGGTAATTTTTAGTTTGCTTAAAAGCGAAGAAGGGGCGCCTGGCTGGCTCAGTCAGTGGAACATGTGACTCTTGATTTCAGGGTGGTGAGTTTTGAGCCCCACACTGTGTGCGGAGCTTACATAACAGCAAAACAAATGAGTTTTTCTGTATTAATGGTATTTCTAATCCAAAACCTGGACTATAAATCACGGTTTATTATATCCCTGTAAAGAGGTGCCTGAAAACACAGATCCTCCTATGTGTTCTACCTGTTTATGCAATGAAAAGTAGAATCGACCTCCCTGTGACAGAAAAAAATGTATAGTCCGTAGTCTTGTAGCCTCAGGAACCAGCAGGCTGTAGATACCTGCCAGAAGCCAGCCCGAATATATTCACAGAGCTTGTCTGCCAGACTGTACTTCCTGATACATGGGCAGATGAGTCTGAGTCCCAGAAAGATCTATTTCTCCTGGATGTAATCTTCCCTTGAAGGTGGGGGTTTGTACCTTAGAGGGTGTGTAAAGCTCTGTAGCAACTCATTGTACATACCTCCTCTGGCAAATGCACATCTCTTTGGAGTCCAGTGCTATAAAACTCCATGTGCAAACTTACAGTTCTAAAACCAGTCACAGGGATATAATGTACAGCATAGGGAATATAGTCAACAATATTGTAATAACTTTGGTGATGGTAACTAGACTTGTCATGGTGATTGTTTTGTAATGTATTTAAATGTCAAATCACCGTATCGTACACCTAAAACTAATATAATATTGTACATCAACTATACTTTAATAATAAGTGAATTCAATGTGTGCAGTGTTCCTGAAACTCTGAAGCTAGTGAATGGCAACTAATGCCATGTATATAGGCTGCTCTAAGGAATCTTCCTCACTTTAGAAAACAGAATAGTTTTTTTTCTGGTCATTCATTATTTAACAAATAGGAGTTAAGAACTTCTACGTGTATTTTGTCAAGCACTGGTTCAGGAATTGGGGGTGGAACAATCAACAAAATAATGTCCTTTCCCTGATGGGGTTTATTTTTAAGAGGAAAAAAAAAAGGCTTGTAGGGAATGAGACTGAGGAAGTAGCAAAGGATGATCCATGGTAAAATTTGGATTTCATTTGAACTGTGATAGAAAACCGTTGAAAGTTTTTGAGCAGGGAGTGATCAAAGTTGGCATATGTTGTTTTTGTTTTGTTTTGTTAAGATTTTATTTATTTGAGAAAGAGCATGAGTGGGGGGGTGGGGGGAGTGGACAAGCAGATTCCCCACGGAGTGCAAAGCTGGACTCCTGAAGCAGGGCTTGATTCCAGGACCCTAGATCACAACCTGAGCCAAAGTGAGATGCTTAACCAACTGAGCCACCCAGGAGCCCCAAAGTTGACATATTTCTTAAAGGGATTCTTCTGGCTGTGTGAATACACACATGTCACTGTTCACATGGCCAAGTTAGTTCTCTTGGCCCTAAACAGCCCCTCAATTGTTCCCAAGAATGCTTCTGTACTGCCATTAGATTACTGCATGCTGTGTGAACAAAACTTCAAAATTGTTACCCTTGCACAGCAGTCCTTAAGAACCCTGATATACAGCAGTGTTGAAGGCACGGATATTTGGTTGAGGACTTTGCTCTCAAAAGACAGGCATAGTTTAGTTCAGAGCCAATTTGCAATTCTGACAAGACAGATTATCTATTTTGTGATACTGCAGAAGATTTCAAGCAGAAATTTTGTAGAGAAAGTGTCCCTGAAACAGGCATGATAAATCTGAATCCAAAGATAAGGAATTTCTGGTTTTAATTTGTTTTTGCATAACTTAAAGGACTTCTTTACTTCCTGTTTTATATGCCACTATTTTCTCAGAACAATGACTGATACACTGTAGATGTTCAATAAATATTGTAAGTTAAGTTGATGTATCATTCCACAATTATATACTGAATGCTCAGTGTATGCAAGGCTCTATGCTGTGTTTTAGAGGCGATGTATGTTGAAAGCGTCCTGTCTTCAGAGAAGTTTGCAATCTAATTTGGTTTAAGAGCTTTACAGGACTATTAACATGATTGAAGTAAGAATTGGCATTTATTGGGTGTCGGCTCTGTGCCAGGCCCTGTGCTGTGTCGTTCGTATGTTTTCTCTCTTATTAATCCTTGTTACAGACATACAAATGATAATAATGTTATTATCTCCACTGTATGGAAACAGGAAACTGAATTTTAACTTTATGATGGGACTAAGATTTCAAGACTGAGAAATGAAATCGGGCCGTCTGACTTGCTTTATTAACCGTAAGGTAATAGTTGTCTCCAAGGCATTAGTGGTGGTAAGCCCTGTGATTTTCCCTTAGAAAAGGGAAAGACCTCTTACTGTTGTGTGCTTGGGGGAAAGTTCCTGAAGGAGGTGGGCTGATGAGGCAATATAGAAAAGCGTGAGCAAGCCATTCCCGAAGCATACTAGCAGTGCCAACGTGGAACCAGGCAAAAAATGCAAAGCACTTGGCAGAGAATATTAAAAGGCAATTACAGCTTTAAAATTCCAGTTAAGTTTTTGGTATATGATATTGTCCTTTCACATATATATTTAGTCTTTCATTCTTTAATTTTGATTTTTTTAAAAAAATTTTAAGTATTTTAAGCCCCAACATGGGGCTGGAACTCCTGACCCTGAGATCAAAAGTTGCATGCCCTTCTGAGCCAGGCAGGCACCCCTAATTTTGATTTCTAAAATCAGGAGTAGTTTGAGTTTTAAAAATTTACCTGTATAAGTTACTTTAGCTGATATAATTTTATGGATTCATCTTATGATTTCAACTTTTGCAAAAGGACATTGAATGCCAGGAAACCAGAGAATTTTCAAGTTTATGCTAACCCAGCAGGAGGTATATGTATGTGGGGAGGGGTCATGGAGGAAGGGACAGAAGAAGGAAATGAAGCAGCGGGAAATGGAGAATGAGCAAGAATTAAATTCTCACCCTCAATGTTGGAAAACAGTTCTTCATGGAAAGAGTGTGCAGTATCTGCTTAAAGTGAAGGCATTTCTGTCTCTATCATAACATTATAGTATATGGACATATATATCGACACATTTCTTTTAATTATATTTGGGGCACCTGAGTAGCACAGTCAGTTAAGCATCCAACTCTTGGTTTCAGCTCAGGTCGTGATCTCAGGGTCCTGGGAGGGAGCCCTTTGTCAGGCTCTGTGCTCAGCAGGGAGTCTGCTTGAGCGTCTCTCTCCCTCTCCTTCTGCCCCTCCCCACCTCTCTCTCTCTCTCTCTCTCTCTCTCTCTCTCTCTCTCAAAAAAAAAAAAAAAACCTTTAAAAAATTACATACATATATACTTTTATTTCTATACCTGTGTCCCAAGACACATTGTATGCCATCAGAGGGGGTTAGTTCCCTGCTACCTCTCTCTTTTTTTTTTCCTCCACTCTCTCCAGTCCTTTCACTGTCTTCCATCTCCCATAGAGCAAGAAGAATAAACCCAATATATTGCATGTGGTGAACGTTTTAAATGACAAGATAAATGCCAAGGGAGCGTACCAGTACCAGCAGGGTATTTCCAGATCTTAGGGTTTAAATACTTTAACCTTTAGATGCAAGTAATTCCTTATCCCTGATTGACACGTGTTCTTTTGTTTGTTTCTAACAGTTTTTTAGTAAGTACTTTATATATGTTCCTAAAAATATATATGATATTATCTTAGTGCATGTACCCTTCTTTAATGCAAATTCCTTTTTCAAGTTGGAGCTAGATTTACAGAGAAGAACGCTCTGAGAAGAGAAGGCATATACGATAGCTGTTCATAACTGAATTTTGTCCTTATCCCTTTGAGTTTTGAAATCTTTGTTGACATTGACCTTAAATTGTTACTTCCTAAAAATCGCTGTATCAGTTACAAAGTATATTTTACTGCTATGATAGATGCCACACTACAAAGATGAAACACAGCAAGATTTATTCTTTCACATAAAAGAACCCCAGAGGGTAAGCAGCTGACAATTAGCTTCGTAGCTCTGTGCAATCAACTAAGACCAACGCTGCTTCTTTCTGCTCTGTCATCCATAGTGAGTCCTTTCCTGTGGGTTTACAAGGTGGCTGCTTCATCTTCATCTCAAAGTAGTTCCCAGAAAAGAGAGAAGCGGAAGGGGAGAAAAGCAAAAGAAAAGGCCCATTACAGAATGCCTGTTCCACATCTGATTGAGGGACTTTCTTAACAGAACTACTCAGTGCTTTTACATCTATCTCAATGGCCAGAATTAAATATGTGGTCATACCAACCTGCAAGGGAAACTTGAAAAATGTCCTATTTTAATGGGCATATTGTCATCTTGGAAAAAAAAAAAAAAAGAATCTTTAAGAAAAAATAGGGGGTGGGCACCTGGGTGGTTCAGTTCAGCATCTGCCTTCGGCTCAGGTCATGATCCCAGGGTCCTGGGATCCAGTCCTGCATGGAGCTCTTTGCTCAGCGGGGAGCCTGCTTCCCCCTCTGCCTGCCACTCCCCCTGCTTGTGCTCTCTCTCTCTCTCTCTTACTTCATGTCTTTACCATGTCTGTGAAGATGGCGTAAATACTTACCACCTGTGATTTTGGTTAAACACCTAATATCAAGCCTCAATCTGCACACAGGATCCTGGTGGTAGTATATATGGAATTTTCATTAGTCTTTAAACTCCACGTGAGCAAGGATTGTGTACTCCTAATATACTCCATGTCAAGGATGATATTTGATGCATGGGAGGTACCCACTTTTTTTTATTATTATTAATGAATGGAAAGTCACACTTCTGGCATGGTTTGAAGCAGTTATATCTGACTTCTGAAACCGGGCTTTGAATCCTGTTGCATTCCCTTATTTTTTCTTGTCAAAATGCCTTGCTTTGCTTTTTATTCATTATGTTGCATTTTTCAGTAGTGCTTTTTTCCCTTCAAATAGTTTGTTTGAAAGCTTCATAGAGTATTTTTTTATTGCAAGCAACAGAAACCCAATTAAAATAAGCTCAAAAAAAGAATGTATTAAAAAATGTATTGCAGGGATACTGGGGTATATCAATTTAAGGATAGTAGTATGCTGGGATCCTAGGAGCAACTGGAAACTACTCCAGCAGAGTCAGCACTTTCTGATCCATTCATCTGTACCTCTCTTTGCATTTATATGTTCCTCTCTCTCTTTCTGCATTTTGTCATTTTATGCTTTGCTCTTCCCAAAACAGTGTACATTTTCAGCACCCAAACTTTGCATGTTTAATTGCTTCTTCAGCAATTAAAAAGCAGTGTCACGGCACCTGGGTGACTCAGTTGGTTCAGCGTCTGACTCTTGATTTTGGGTCAGGTCATGATCTCAGGGTTGTGAGATCGAGCCCCACATCAGGCTCAAGTGCTGGGTGTGGAGCCTGCTTAAAATTCTCTCTCCTTCTGCCCCCACTGCACTCCCACTCCCCCCACCATCCCTCTCTCTAGCTCTCTCATGATTACATTTCCAAGAAGAACTGAGTGATTGGGTGAGGAGCCAGTCTCTGGGGAATACATGGAGAGGAAGGGGACTATGTCAACTTGGCTAGACTCTAATTCCCAGTTTTTCAGTCAAACACTAATTTAGGTGTTGGCTATATACTTTGTAGGTTTGATTAAAGCTTGCAGTTGGTGGGGCACCTCGGTGGCTCAGTTGGTTAAGCATCTGCCTTCGGCTCAGGTCATGATCTCAGGGTCCTGGGATTGAGCCCACATCAGGCTCCCTGCTCAGCGGGGAGCCTGCTTTTCCCCTTGCCGCTGCCCTGACTCGTGCATGTGTGTGTGCGCTCTGCCAGATAAATAAAATCTTAAAGTCAATCAATTTCAAACTTTTTTTTTAAGGGATATTATCCTAAATTGGGTGGGTCTGAGATTTGCAAGCCATTGATGATCTCCTCAAGACCTACACCCAGGACCCCTAATTGCTTCTAGACCTAGAACCAAACTCCGTTTCCAGCAGACCCAAATGATGAGCTATAAAGTATAACCCATGAAGCTCTGTATTACACGATAAAAAAATGGTACACTTTTTCCAATTTATAATGATAGAAATCTGGAAAATATGTGTGCTAATGGATCCTAAGGATATGAGATCATGGTGGAAGGAACATAAAGTTGGATCGGGTTGAATCTTCTGATATGGACTCACTAAGCAGAGATTCTGGAGACAGTGCTTTAGCTTGAGGAATTAGAAATGGTTCCAACAGTTTGCTAGTTTTAGGGCTGAAATTCTAAGGTAACCTATGCCAGAACGGCTTTATCCTACTTGAGAGGAAAATATCCAAAGGCTTAAGGAGATGGGAGTGAATTTATCAGGTAAGAACTGCTCATGTGTCCTGGATGGTCCAGAGGACATACTTGTCACTAAAACTGAGTAAAAGATTTGTGAGTAGGGTCTCAAAATCCCTGAAAAGGCCTGTGGTTGTTCTTGTCTATAAAGCCTAAATTACAGTGGGAACTGCTCCCATCTAACTGGATTCCCTAAAAGCAACGGGGATGTCAGAATTGTGTAAGCCTGATAGTGACATTTAATCAGCAAAAATAAGGTGGATATTTTAACTTAATAGACAGTGGAGTCAAAGCAGTAAGAATATCTGACTCAGACAGTGGTATGGCAGTGGTGAGTGGAATATGGTGACCTTAAAAAGAAATAGAAGGAAAGGCTGCTAAATTTCTATTTGAACTGTATAAGCAAAGAGTTCTAGGTCAGGTGCACAGAAATCCATCTTGAATCAGTGAAACAGTGAGTCATGGCCCCTCAGTCAACTCCCAGACTTGAACCAGTTTAGAGATGTAGAACTCTACTTGAGGAAGGACCCTGTGATACTTCCGAAGATGTGTACTGTTAGTCTTTCTCCCAGCCAAAGGACCTATGGCCACTTACCAGAATGACAGCTCTGGAGAAAGAGAAATGATACTTTTGGGGATTGATGGACATTGTCTTTGAACTGAAATTAATTCCTGGAGCTACGACATCACTGTGTCTGCCATTCACAATGGGGGCTTATGGAGGTCAGGTGCTCAGTGGAATGTTAGCTCTGATCCATCTCCTAGTCAGTCCAGTTGCTTACAGAACATACACTGTGGTTATTTCCTCAGTTCCAGAATATATCATTGCAATAGACATACTCAGCAACTGGCAGAACTTCCATCTTGGTTCTCCAAACAATGGAGTGATACCTATTATGGTGGGAAAGACCAAGTGGAAGCTACTAGAACTGCCTTTACCTAAGAAAAAAAAGTAAAGCTAAAGCAATGCTCCATTCCTGGGGACTGCAGGGATTGCCCTCATCAAGGAGTTGAAGGATGTGATGTGGTAATTCCTACCATCCCCATTCAACTTTATTTTGACCAGTGCAGAGAACGGATCTCGGAGAATGACAGTAGGTAATCATAAGCTTAACCAGGTGGTAGACTCCAGTTGCAACTGCTGTTTCATATGTGTAACGTTTTATTGCTTGAGCAGATCAGCATATCCCCTAAAACTGGTATACAGTTGTACCACCAGAAGTACTGCTTTCAGCCGGCAAGACAGGCAATACTCCAAACTTCACTGTCTTACTTCACAGGTATATCAGCTCTCCAGCTCTGAATCATAATTTATCAAGGGTTACCTTGGTTGCCTTTCCCTTCCACAAGATATTATGCTGGTTCATTCTATGGATATTCTGATTATACTGGATATATTATTTAATATATAAATATCAATAATATTAAATAATATATCAAGTATAGTGTGTCAGACACTGAGAAATCCAACAAAAATCAGGACCCTGTCATCTTAGGTATATTTCTAGGGGTCCATTGGTGTGGGGCATATTAAAATATCCCTCCCAAGGTGAATGATAAGTAGCTGCATCTGGCCTTTCCTACAATAAATAAGTGTAAAACCTAATGGGCCTCCATGGGATATGGAAACATATTCTTAATGTGTTTATGCTACTTTGAACCATTTACCAAGTGACCAAAACTGTTCGTTTTGAGTGGGGCCCAGAACAAGAGAAGGTTCTGAAACATGTCTGGACTGCCATGCAAACTGTTCTAACATTTGTAGCATATAATCCAGTAAATCTAATGATGCTGGAAGTTTAATGCCTTTGCTGGAATCACTAGGTTAATCATAGTATGACCCTTAGGTCTTTGGAACAGAGCCCAGTCATCCTCTAGAGATAACTATGCTCAATTTGAGAAAGCACTTTTGGTTTACTATGGGCCTTAGGAGAAAAGCTTATTCACAGTTCACCAGATTACCAGGCAGCCTGTGGTGCCCTGTGAAATGGTGATTTCAACAGATTTTACTAATCAAATGTATAACATTACCCATTTCTGGATACCAGTCAGCTTTTTTCCATAGCCACTCTTCTCAGTGCCCAGTGAGCTTCTGAACAAAGTGATCATGGTAGCAGGTATTGAGATTTTGCATGAAGGTAGCAACCATGAATTAGGTGTTGTCTGAGCCTTCACCATAAATTTGGGCATGCCAAGCAGTACAATGGAAGTGGTATATACAAGAGGTTTCAGTAGGCCCTGAAGGCATAAATTGCATAAAGTGGCCCAAATGCCCTTTGGTCCTCACTCATGCTCCATTACCTTTACTTTTGCAGTCCACACCAATATTCTCATGGAAAGTTCTCTGTGGATAGTTCACTGAAGAAGAAACAATGATTCTCTTATGGATGGTTCTGCATGATATCCAACTATCCCCTAAGGTGGACAGCTGTAGGACTATATTCTAGACATCCCCGAAAGATAATTGTGAAGGGAAATCCTGATGGCAGAATTCTAAGCAGTACACCTGGTTGTTCCTTTTGCCTGGAAGGAGAAATGACCAGAGGCACAAGTCTATAGCAACTCATTGGCTGTGGTTAATGATTTGGCTAGATGGTCAGTATTTAGAAGGAACATGACTGGGAAAACCAGTGACAAGATTTGGGGAAGAGGCATGTGCACAGGTTATTAGGAAGGGGAAAAGAATATGAAAATGCTTGCATCCCCTATGACTGCTCATGAAATGGTGACCTCAGTAGAAGATTTTTAAAATCAAGTGGGTAAAAGTACCCATTTCTTTGACTATAAGTCAACCTCTTTCCCTAGCCACCTGTCATTGCCCACTGGGCTCATGAGCAGATTGACCATAGTGGCAGGCATGGAATTTTTACATAGTCTTAGCAACACAGACTTAAACTCATCAAGTCGGGTCTGACTATAGCTACTGCTGATTATCTGTTCCAAAAACAGAATAAAACTAGGCATCCTAGAATAAAACTGGATCCCCAAATTGACAGCCAGCTACTGGTGGTAGACTGATTACATTGGACAGCTTCTATCCTAGAAATAGCAGTACTTTATTCCTACTGGAATAGACAGTTACTCTGGATATGGATTTACCTTTCCTGCACTCAATACTTCTGCTAAAGCTACCACCCGTGGACTTATACAATGCCTCATCCACCTCCATGGTATTACACACAGCTTTGCTTCTATTCAAGGAATTCATTGGATAGCAGATAAAATGTGGCAGTGGGCCCATGCCCATGAAAACCATTGGATCTTACCATGTTTGCATCATCCTGAAATGAATAGTAAGATAGCCTTCTGTTATGGTGCCAGACAGATGACAATACCTTATAGGACCTATACAGTGTCCTCCAGGGGGTTGTATGTGCTCTAAATTAGCATCTGTTATATGGTGCAGTTTCTTCCACAGCTAGCATTCATTTGGAAATGGGAGTGGTCCCATTCTGTATTACACCAACAAACACGTGATATCCTATCCCCAGGACCTTAGGTTTTGTTGGTCTGGAGTCCTTAGTTCTGAAGGAAAGAATGTGTCCAC
Source organism: Mirounga leonina (assembly GCF_011800145.1). NCBI lineage: Eukaryota > Metazoa > Chordata > Mammalia > Carnivora > Phocidae > Mirounga > Mirounga leonina. Next base: position 24,877,545 of record NW_023270316.1, on the reverse strand, counting down.
AAGGAGATGCAACAGTACCACCCCTGAACTGGAAGCTGAGACTGCCTCTGAATTAATATGCAAAGATGAGAGTTCTAATACTATTGTCTGGGCTGATTGATCCAGATTGCCAAGGGGAATTGGGTTGTTACTACACAATAGAAGTGAGGAAGAGTATGACTGTAATACAGAACATTCCCTAGGGTATCTCCTGGTACTATCATGTCCTATGATTATAAAGTACAATTCAGACAGGACGGCTAATGGCCCAGACCCTTGAAGAATGAAATTGGAATTTGTAGGGAAGAAAGTAGTTATAAATTCCTGCTACAACTTATGTGATCAGTTGCAGAAATGAGGACTGTAATAGTTATGTGTATTTTTCTTATTTTTATATACATATATATGTACACATACTAGATGTTTTTCTTCTATCTCTTATCCCATTGTCCTCTAATGTAAGAGGTCTTTAGAATAGTTAATATTATATCATAGTATTTAACTTAATACATATCAAAGAAACATGAGCATCACCTCAAGACTTTTCATTCTCTTCTAGGGAAAGGATAGCCTGTTTTAAGATATGCAAGATAGCTGTATCATGTTTTATGGAAGTATGACTTTGCTATTATCTTTATTTGAGAATTAAATTTGGTTTAAGATGTGTATGTCTGCCAAGTTTACAAGGCACAGACTATGGCTGTCCGTTTTGTGTTTTAACTTGGTAGGCTATTGCCTTCAGTTACTGATTCAAACATTAATCTAGGTGTTGTGGTGATGGCATTTTGTAGGTGTAATGAAATTCCACAGTCAGTTGACTTTAAGTGAGATTATCCTAATTAATCTGGGTGAGCCTGGTTCAGTCTATTCAAAGACCTTAAGAGTAGAACAGAGTTTTTCTTGAAGAGAAATTCCACTGTAGACAGCAGGTTTAGCTTATGCTGGAGAGTTCCATCCTGCTCTTCCTAGAGCATGCCTTATGTTTTTGGGGACTTTTTTTGCCAGCCCCCACAAGCATATGAAGAAATTTTTTACAATTAATCTCATAAGACATAAGACATATTTCCTACTAATCTGTATCTCTGTTCATACTCTGGCCAAAAGGACAAAAATTACATTTCACATAATAGATGTTATAGTGGGAACCAAAACATAGAAAGGAGCAGGGAGCAATTTGAGAAGTTTTGTGGGGAATGAAGGGGCGGTGGATCTGGGTTAGAGTGGAGGGAAGTGGAAAACATGAACCTGATGAATAGTCTATAGGTTTTTATGACTTTTGTGCTGAGCCTGCAATCAACATTTATGATGCTTTATATTGTGTAGAAAATTATACATAGAAGGCCTGATCTTTTCACTATTTGCATGTACCTATCCATTTTTTTTCCTACAAAATTCCACATTGTCCACATTATTAATTGTCCACGTTATTAATTTAGCAGAGTAAGGATACTGATCAAAGTTTAAAAAAATTATCCTTGGCTTTACCCTTTTACTCATTCTCATAATCTCAGAAGTTTTAGTTTTCAACTGATCAGTTACAATGCATTTGAAGGGGCGACTGGTTGGCTCCTTTGATTAAGCCTCTGTCTTTGGCTCAGGTTGTGATCCCAGGGTCACGGGATCTAGCCCTGCATCAGGCTCCCTGCTCAGTGGGGAGTCTGCTTCTTCCTCTCTCTCTTTCTCTTTCTTGACCCCCCACCATGCCCTGTGCTTGCTCTCAATAAATGGATAAAATCTTAAAAAAAAAAAAAAAATGCAGTTGAAGTCTCTGTAAACACCTAGGGACATAGTCTAGAGAATTTTGTTATTTAAAGAAAATATATTTAAGTTGGCCTGTAGGTCCTTTTAAATCTAAGTTTGTATTTTTTTATTCTGGGCATTCCAATAAACATTATAACCATTCATCCATTATTTTCTAAGCTTTTTACTCTTCATGTATTCCTTTTATCTTTACATTTGCTGGAGTAAAATTGCTGCTGAATTATCTGTTAATTTTTCTCAGCAATTGCATTTCATTGGAGGGTGGGGGGAAAGCAAATGCCATGCTAGCTCAAGGCAAAATGAGCAGAGATTGCCAGTGTTTTCAGAAGCTTCATTACATAACAAACAGAAAAAGAAAATTAGGCTTAAAGAAAATTAAAGCAGTAGCAAAACAAAGTCTTTGACAGGAATTTTCTGCTGAAAGTTAATGTGTTCTTCTGAAATGCAAAGTGAGTTTGCCAGACTGGTGAAGCTCTTCTTTAGAATTAAACATCAACAAAACAATTAGAATTTATTATTTGTGTTTTAAGTATGTATCTTTAGGAAGATGACTGGGAAAGAGAATGAGGTAAGAAAGGCTGACAGGAAGGGGTAAAATCAGCAAGGAAGAGGAAACCTTAAATTCCTTCCACTTATTGGCTCCTCTAAGTGCTGGAGGGGAAAAAAAAAAAGTTCTTGAAATAGTAATATTCAATCTGTGGCAACTCAATGCATAATTCAGTCTGTCTCACAATAGACTATCTGATTCACAGGAATCATTTTGAATGTTATCTTCTCAAACAGCAATTTTGCCTTTTGGAAAGCTAATTTCACATAGACTAGGATGCTTTTGCAGTCTGTCAACAATAACAGCAGATAACAAAAGCAAGAAAGGGAGAGTGAAAGGTGGGGGAAGGGAGAGGGAAGATAAGGAAGGAAGGTAGTTAATTTACAGAGCCTACGTATTTAGGCCAAGTACTCTGACTTTAACCCATATTTTCTCTCCTTACATATGTTTCATCAACTTTGATATATTTTTGTGCTGTCTCTCGTCCATGGCTTTTAAAAGATTCACATAAAGCCTTTTGAAATTTACATTTAGAACCATAATAATGTTCATAGCTTCAGATTAATATCTCTCTTGGAAGATGAACCTAAAGAAATATTAAAGACTGAAAACTATATACCTATTAAGCTATTACTATAGACTTATTTTTAATAGAAAAAAATTGGAAGAGAAATGGACATAGAAATCAGGGAACAGTTAGTAAACTGTGGTACACTAATTCAGTGGTGTAGTATGCCCTTACTAAAATGATTATTGTAAACACTGTAGGAAAATGTTTATGGTAAGTTGAGTGAAAGTCAGACAAACCTCTGCCTCGGCTGTAATTACTAAAGAAGCCATATGCTTGTGGAAATGACTAAGCGGCCATGAGGAACTTAATACAGCTATTGTGTTTGAAAGTGGAATGGTGGGTAATATTTCTAAAAGTACATTGTATTAATAAATGAAAAAGTTTTAACCCATTTTTTTTTCAAAATTTTAATTTCTGAAAAGATAATCGGCACTCTTTTGGGACATTAGTTTTCCAGAGCTCTCTCCTTTAGGCTAGTACTTATCTTTTACTCTACTCACATCTTTTCATTTTTGGCTCACTTGTCTGTTGTTACTGTTCTGATGTTTGTATTTCTTCTCAAACCTGATTCGTGACTTACCTCGACTCTCGTTTTAAAACCTATCTTTAGATCCAAAAAATACCTTTAGGGAGAGAAGAATAAGGACCGGAAGAAGGAGAAGGCTGCTTTGTGCTCTCAAAGGCACAAAATTAAAAATCGATAGACCCAGTCCCTTTCCAAAATAAAGTTTTGGTCAAGTAGGGGAGGATAGACCTAAATAATAATTATACACATATTTATAGTAGATAAGCACCATGAAAAACTAGGATACAGGGAATACATACCCACATGCACATGCGCACACAGACATAGACACCAGAGAAATACAGTCTTGAGTTTGGGTTCAAAGGAACGCATCCACAAATATCTGATATATATTTTTTTTTAAAGATTTTATTTATTTGACAGAGAGAGAGAGAGGGAACACAAGCAGGGGGAGTGGGACAGGGAGAAGCAGGCTTCCTGCCAAGCAGGGAGCCCAATGCGGGGCTCAATCCCAGGACCCTGGGATCATGACCTGAGCCCAAGGCAGATGCTTAACCAACTGAGCCACCCAGGCGCCCCAAATATCTGATATTTAAGATCATTTATAAAAGATATATAGAAATTATCTAAGATGAAAAAAAAGGAAGTGATTGTTAAAGGCTAAAGGAAACTTCTTGTTTGGCAGAGATATAAAGAGAAAAAGGTGAAGAAACGAGGTCCTTAGTAGCTTAAGGAAGTATGAGAAACTCCAATACTGTGATTGCAGCTCAGGGCATAGGAGTAAGGGAGAGTATAGTGTTCTTAGATGTGACATTTAAGCATGATTTTATATGCCATGCCATTAGGATTCTTCCTAAATTCTTTCCTTCCTAAAAGCAAGGAAAGTCACTGAAATATTTTATGCAAGAAAACAAGAGATAATACTCATATATTGAAAGGACTATTTGGATGTTTCGTGGAGAACCATCCGGAAGAAAGCTAGAGTGCATAACTAGAAAGCTATTGCAGGAGACAAAGCAAGAAATCATTGTGGCTTAGACCAGGTGCTTCCATGAAGCTAGAGAAATTTTGTATTGAAGAAATATTTTTGAGATAGAATTCACTGGGTTTGGTGACTAATGAGAAAGCAAAGGAATTTGGACTAAGACTGAGAAATTTGACCATTTAAGGTTTTGGTTAATACAAATCTAGGAAGGAGACGGGACAAGTGGCAGAGAGAGAAAAATAATTATTTAAAAGGCATTCATGAAGCAGGGAGTTATTATGTATATGCTAGGTACTTCTGCCTACTTCCTTCTAGAAGGATGTTCCCAAACTAATTTACAGAGTGCTATCAAGTTTGGTTTTACTTTCTATCCTGTGTTTGTAGAGACCAACTTTTCCAGAACAGTGGGGGTCTTCACTGCCTCCTGCCATAGGGACTCCTCACAAAAGTCTCCTCATGGGGTTGGATGGTCCTTCTGTGGAGGCAAAAAGGGAGCAGGATGCATCAGATTTCCGTTCCCTTTGTTGTTCTGTTCCAGTTATGTTTCATGAGAATAGTATTTCAGAGTCCCAATTTCTGCTTGGAAGGCCCTGGGAAATCTTAAAATGGAGTTAAAACCAAGAAAGCCCAGAGATTAAAGTTCCAGTTAACTTGGATTTTGACTCACACAGCACAGAAGAAAATCTCTCTAACTTCAGCTTTAGGATGGTATGGGACAACTGGGATGCTTTCTCCACAGAACAGACTCTGCCAGTTTCCCATCCATTCTCACCTGCTCCTCCTCCTCCTCATCTTTCAGTTCTTCCTCTGCCCTTTCCTTCAGGCTTCAAATAAGGGACAGGTTTCAGTGCCTGTTAAAGTCTAGCAAAACTCCCTTTCTAGCTCGTTCTGTCAAGAAGTCATGGCCTGTTATTTCTCTCACTGCAACTCCTACTCAGAAGCATGACCCTAAAAATCAGTTCTCCTTAGAGAAAATGAATGCTATAACCATTCTGAAGAAAGAATAGTTTCCCCAATTAACACCACCTAGGTTTCTTCCTTTTAACATGTACTTATTGTCATTTAGAGTTGAGGGGAATTGTTGTTTTCTGCCACTGTGGAGTACAAAGACACAAAATAATTGAAGACATTCAGTGACTGCTTTTTGTTCTCGGGGGTCCATCACTTTATATGTTTATATGTATTTAAGATTTCCTTAGAAATAAAGAAGACTAGCAAATATTTACTCAGCTGGAGTTCTCCACAATCTTGGATACTATATCAAATATTGCAAAGAATAAAATGTTTTCATTGTCTAGGTCCTGCGAGACTGCCCTGGAGTTACCTGGGGATGTGGTGGGTAGAAACTAGACTGGGGGCCACTGAGAGTTAATGAGAGATGGGGAGAGAGGAACAGGGATTGTAGTCCACACCTACCACAGGTGGCTAGGAAGAAGAGGAAAGAGAACAGTTGTCGAATGGTGAAAATCTCAATTTTTAATTTTAAGATGGAAGTCACTGAATAATATATAAAGATATAAATAAAAATCAAAGGGATAGATAATAGAATATAAGCAGAAGATAAAAGAACAGAAAAACTGGGAATAAAAGGGTTAGGGGAGAAGCTGCGATTTAGAGTAAAACTGAGAGATTGCCTTCATAGGAGGAGGGATGCAATCTGCACTAAAGCATGTATGAAATTACAGATGGCAGGTCTGCTGAGGTAGGTTTGGATTGTGTGTGCCAGGAATTGGATTTTTTTTTTTTTTGGTCTTTGTTTTTTTAGTGAAATATGATGCAATGTCAAATGCTCAGAATGGATAAAATTTTAAAATGTTGCAGATAGTATTCAAGAAAGCTGATTAGAAAATACATTAGAATACCACAGTGAACTGAATGTGTATGCCCCCCCCCCCCCAAATTCATCAGCTGAAACTTGATGCCCAATGTGATCGTTTTAGGAGGTAGGGCCCATGGGAGGTAATTAGGTCCTGAAAGCAGGGCCCTCCTGAATGGAATTAGTGCCTTTATAGAAGAGATTCCAGAGAGTTTTCTTGCCCCTTCTGCTGGGTGAGGTTATGGTGAAAAGATGATGAGGAAATTGGCTCTCACCACACTGAACCTGCGGGTGCCATGATCTTTGACTTCCCAGCCTCCAGAACTGTGAGAAATAGCATTTGTTGTTTATAAGTCATCTAGTTTATGGCATTTTTGTTATAGCAGACCAAACAGACTGATGCTAAGGGATTACTGAAAGCCAAGTTGAAACTGGTGACCATCAATTTTCAGGTTTAACAGGCTGTCTGCCCATTTGTAGGAGACTCTAGAGCAGTCCACAGCTACCCCATGCAGTGTAGAAAAGAGAAAAATATATTAACTCTTAATGTTAGTGTAAGAGTGAGTTGGAGTTGTGCCAACAAGTAAATACACATTTCACTTTAATACATCTTCCTATAATCTAACATACTATATTACACAGTATTACCACTATTACATTTTATTACATGACCTTATAAGGCAAAATCTTCTGATCAGCCATGTTTGGGACTTAGCACTAATAGCATTCTTTTTGCAACTTTTCATGACTAAGTGTCTACCTCTGTGGTTTCTCAGCATATGCTTTGCATACTTTTATTATAGGACTTATAACATTATGATTTTTGTTTGCTTCACTTCCTATTAGATAGTACATTTCATAAAGTCAGGAACCTCTTCTTCCAATTTTATATTCTTAGTACAGAGCACTGGGCCTAAGTTTTCAAGAAATGCTTGTTCAACAGAAATGAGTGAATCTGTTCTCTACAATTGAAATACCTAAATCAAAAATTCTTAAACAAGTATGTCCTTGCTTCTATATTTAAAACTTATTTATTGCTAAATTTTGGCTTAAAATAGCTTAATGTAGGCTTTTTATTATGAAATTGCAATGCACATGGACATACACTCTGATAAATGAAAAATTCTATTTTTATTCCTGAAATTAAGTATAAACTATTATAACGTAGTGATTGCTACCATATGATCAGCGTTATCCGCAATGTAATACTATTATAATGAATCTAAAGTAGTGTTTGCAAACATATATAAATTTACTTTAACCTGGTTATGAAAATGTAAAATACTTTGTCCTAATTCTGACAAGAAGTATATATTTCTATTTTGAGGGGAGGTTGTATGCATTTCCAGTAAAGCAAGTAAGATGCTTGGCTCTGTCTGCTGAATGTAACTACATGCAAATGTTGACTGATTCACATTCTCTAAAATTAGTATAGAAGCTCTCTGTATTTTTTCATACTTTATGGTCTTTTTTTTAAGTACATGGATGGCAGTGATGACTGGGGGATATTGACAAACAGATTCATTTGTTGGAAGGCAAAAGAGATAATGTAGTGAAACAGTCCTCACATTCAGGTGAATTTTAATAAATACATATTTACCTCTGGCACTGGGCCCCAATATGCTTTTACTCTTCCTGCTTCTGTTTTTAGAGCTTTCTATCTAAAAAATAGTGCTTTAAAGGCAGCCCATTTATTTTGTATTTTAGGGAGAATAATCCTTATATATTCTACCTGTTTGGGGGCGTTTTCTGAAATAGAAAATTTTTGACTGTTGGTGGTCTATAAGGATCATTTCTCAGTAAAATAATTCTAGGCAGTCAAGAAAATAGAAGTCTGCATCCCTTCCCGCAAGCCGACTTCAGAGCTTTAACATTAACAGAAGGAAGGAAACTGCAGCTGCAACCCTCAGGCTAACTGTCACTGTTTTTTAATGTCATGATCTGGAAGTTCAGTAGGGTCATCTGAGACTGGTTCTTGGGCTAATCCTAAGAAATGGCTTAGGATTGATGCTGTGGCTGATATGATCCATCCTCTCTGCCAGAGGCTTTGGGAGCTGCTTAAAGAAGTTAGATGAGCATATTTTTCAGAATGTTGATTACAAGTAATTTCAGTAATTAGAGAATAGAGAGGCATTTGTGGTAGTCTCTGGGCCCTTTAATCATCTGCTCTGAGTATAAACACATGTGTATCCAAAGAATAGGATTATACACTTAAGGGTTTAAAAAAATATTATGGTCTGCAATATTTTCATTTCTTGCCCATTTTCCTAATGAGATTCATTTGTACTACTGCATCTTTTGCATTCTTATTTTTGTCCTCAATCCATATAACCTTACTATTACCTATCATATTACAAGATAAGTTGAGGAAAAATCCATTTCAATTTATATTCAGGTAAGGCAAGTTTTTAAAATAAATTTTAGAATATCTGAGAGTATATCAAACTCTTGAGTATATTAATCAGTTGTCAGGAAGCTTTATAAATCCAGTTTTTCGCTTGAAACTATAGAAGATGTTAGTTGATTTTGGTTCCAAAGTGGGAGGGTAAGCAGACCGCGGTAGGTTGCCGCCGCCATCATGCCAGCCCCTCGGGTCTCAGCGAGGCTGGTGACACCCCAGAATGAGAGACAAGCCAACTCAGGAGCAGACTGGATCCAGCTTCATTCAACATTACTACCAGTTATTTGATAAAGACAGAACTCGGCACTATTTATGTTGATGCATCATGTCTTACGTGGAAAGGACTCCAGTTCCAGGGGAAAACTGCTATTGTGGAGAAGGTGTCTAGTCTTCCATTCCAGAAAATCCAGCACAGCATCACAGGGTAAGACCGTCAGCCCTTTCCAGATAGCTGCATCATCAGCAAGGTTGTGGGCTAGCTGAAGGCTGATGAAGACCCTATCGTGGGGTTCCACCAGATGTTCCTATTAAAGACCATCAACAATGCTTGGGTTTGCACCAATGACCTGTTCCGGCTTGTCCTGCACAACTTCAGCTGGCCTCCTCCCAGCCAGGCACTCACGCTCTTCCTCCTCCCTCCTCTTCCAGATACTATCCACACTCCTCCAGTTGCTCCAAATATCCTACACAAATGAGTGGGGCTGCGGTGGGGGCAGGAGGTATTGTGCATGATGCCTGGACTACTTGCATCTGACAGGAGAAGTTTAGGTCCCACCAGCATAGGCCTTGGAAAGACTTAAGTAATGCAAAAGGTATTCTTTGTTTTGTTTTGTTTTTGTTTGTTTTTTAAATCTACTTACAAGTTTCTTTAGCAGCCCAAAGAAGTGAAGCAGAAAGCTGCCTCATGGCCCAGATAGTGATTTGTTCAGATGTTTCAATGCCTCATGAAACAATAAAAAGATGAAAATTTTCTTCAAGGTTTAAAAAAATAAAATTTTTTTAAATTAGAGTAAGAACAGTGATATTTAACACAAGTTTAAAGATAAGATGATATGTACATTTAGTCAAAAGACTCCCCACTACCTAATTGGCAATAGGAAAGGAGAAGGGGGCGGGGTGGGGAGTAGCATTTGAGCTTGTTTTTGTTACTGTTTTCTTTTGTGATTTTGCTCTGATTTTAACCTACTTTGGGAAAGAAAATCCTTTGGAAAGGAAAGAAATAAATGTTCCATAAATATTTTCTAAAACTAAAAGATTTCTCCTCAAAGATTTAGATCCTAAGACTTTTACTGTGAACCATATTTTAACAAACCAGAAGAATAATCTTATGGAAGAATGTTTTTTCCAGTATCTTTATTTAAAGCCGGGTGCTTGTTGAAATAGCAGCTGCTCCTATTGAGAATAGTATACTAAGAAACAAAAGCATACTTTAAAATTATTATGAAACGTAACTCTTCTAAAAGACTGAGAGTAAGGAAAATAAGTATCATTTGAAGAACTCACCATATATTAAAACTCACGTTGTGGGGCGCCTGGGTGGCTCAGTTGTTAAGCGTCTGCTTTCGGCTCAGGTCATGATCCCAGGGTCCTGGGATCGAGCCCCACATCGGGCTCCCTGCTCCATGGGAAGCCTGCTTCTCCCTCTCCCACTCCCCTGCTTGTGTTTCCTCTCTTGCTGTCTCTGTCAAATAAATAAAATCTTTAAAAAAACCAAAAAACTAAAAACAAAACTCACGTTGTGAATTTTACAAAAAATTATCTGTAATTCTTACTAGAATCCTTCAAATATTATATATTCTGAAGATTAAGCAGAAAAAATATTAAATTATTTGCCCATTATCATATAGCTGAAGGATGTGAAGGACCTGAGATTTCAACCTCCCAGTGTTGAATTTGAGTCAATTCCACCATAAATACATTTTTTTTTCTTGGCCCAAATGGCAACTTTTCTGATTGGAAAATGTAATTTAAGAATTATTCAGTCAATTTGTTACATAATTTTTGTAGAAAACATATAGAAATACTGTAAGATAATGTCACCTGTAGTCATAAAATCCCTGTTCCAGTGTATTTCCTTGTAATCTGTGTTCTATGTGGTTGTGTGCCTGTCTGAATGTGTCTCTGTGCATATGTGAATGTGTAACATCTCTAAGTTGAAAATGTATTTTTCTTGTGGTATCATTGAATTGTGTTCAGAATTTAAGAGAAATTTTCAATTCTAGATATCCTGAATTCTTCTATAAAGAAAGCTGTTCTTCAAACTTTTGTCATTTGAGTTTGGTTGAAAGTGAAGGACAGTAATACATCTGTTATTCAGTTCTCCACTTGCAGTTATTTTGCTGCTTGTTCTTCAGTAAACTGGTTATTTTTTCATTCCTTTATCTGTTTTACCTGTTATATAATAAATCATTTTCATAAAGGGAGCATTTTCTGAACTTTACTAATAATTTTTTTAATAATGATACAGGCTCCCTTTTCTGAGTACGGTTGGCCATTGGCTTTATCAGAATAATAGCTTATATAATAGCTGTTGAAGTTAATATCTCATTTTCCTTCACATGCTAAAACTAAGTATAGATCTGTTGCAAAAAAAATTATCTCTGCTTAGAACATTAATATGAAGAATCCGTATTCTGTATTCTGCTTTAAAGTAAAATTTGAACATTGCTTGTGAACTTTTCCTATGTGTTCTGTGAATTTAAAAATTCTGCTTGTAAATACCAAGCATAAATATACAAGATCCAAGTAAATTATACATGACAACTAAACTCTCTGTAATCTCCATATAGTAAAACTGGAAAGGTCAGAATATTATTTAGTGTTTTACAGTTTACATAAAAATAAATGGAGTCTTGGCTTCCCATTTGGCCTCGACGGGTAATATGGTGATAATAAAATCTTCTAGACTCCTTCTCTTTAAGTCACACTGTACTCTGACATCACCTTCAGTTTCTAATTTACCTTTCAGCTTGCTACCACTTTCAGAACTACTGGTACATAAAGTTCTTATTCATTCTCTGCCTCTATTATTACCAAAACTGATATGCATCTCTATTCACTCACCAAAGCAAATCTGTCTTACATATAATAGCAATGCAGTTAATGAAATAATTGGTTTAAAATGTACTCTAATGGTGTACATTGTAAAGACTTTTGCAGACAATAAAGCTTTTGGAATATCACTTTGGATGTCCTTTTCCAAGTGCACTGTTATTTAGAATGAATTGCATGACAAATTCAATACATTTGATATTTTTCCATGACATTAGTACTATACATACCTTTTCCCTCCTATTTTTTGATATTGAAAAATCTCCTCCTCCTCAAGTAGAGCGGCAATGTGACGCGGGGAAAGGACTCTGAGTGTTGAATCAGGACAGAGCTGCCTGCTAAGAGGCAGCCATGTCTTAGAGCCTCGGTCTCTCACTTCTGAGCAGTTTCTAACATCCATTAAATGCTCTCTAGACTATCAAAGACATTTCTGTAAACTTGTTCCATGCAGCATGTTTTGTCTAATCTCACTATATGTAGTATTCTATTTCTCTATTTGTTCAATAAGTAGGAGGGAAGGTAATTTGTATTATATCTATATCAAGTTGGCAGCTTGACAGATTTTGCAATTAGGAAAACTTTGGCATACAGTTCTAAGAACTACTAGTGGAGAAAGAAAACAGAGTTTGGAGTCAAGTCTTAATTCTACTAGTTAGTTGTCATATGTCCTCTGGCAGGGCACTTAACCTTCTGAATTTGAGTTTATTCAGTGTGTAAGACATTTTTATAATACGTAATTTATCTGCATAAAATTTGCATAGTTGAAATGTGTCAAGTTTCTGGGATGTTAACCAGGCGCAATCCACATACAAGAATTATTACTTATCCTTCCTCTCAATTTTCAGGTAACGGAAAATAAGCCAGTGTCACAATTGTCTTCTTAAAAATGCAGGTGTGTGTGTCTTTATGCAGCTAGAGAGATGCTAGAAACATAGTGGATGCTTAAAAATACTTTGTACTTATTGGTTACAAGAATGGTAAGTAATTGATACATACCTGGACAAGGGCTACACGCTGGAGTTGATGCAGTCCAGCAAGGAAGGAAGGATTATTTTATGACACATTGTTCAGAATTATTGGCATATGGTGATGATAGAACCTACACCAACTTTTATTCCATTTAATTATTGTTTTCAAATTTTCTACAGAGGCTATAACCCCTCCCTCTCCCCTTACTGCATTCCCTTTTTGATACGCTGTGGATGGAACTGGTTATTTTTGGCTATTGTCTAAACAGAATTGGTCACTTCCCCACATCTCCCCAGTTAATGCTTATTTCTGATTGTTGATGCGAATGCTGCCCTGGGGTCAAATATTGTTAATATCATTTGTGGATATGAAGAAACTAGGCATTATTGTAGGGATCTTGAGAAATCCAGTTGATTCCCATTCATCCTCCAAAATCTTTTTTAAGATGCTATATTTCTGATTAGATTGAATGTGGAATTTAACTACATTTATAACAGTAAGTAAGAATCATAGGATTAAAAGAGTCTTATCAAAGGATCCTTGATTTTTTTTTTCAAACACAAAGAATAATCCTTATCATGTTTTAACTTTTACCAACATCCAGACTATTAAATATACTTAAAGGGGGATCTTTAGGCAGAAGATAAAAATGACTTTGATATGCTAGCACAGACCTTTCTTTCAGCCACTTCAAAGTTGCTGTCTTCCATTTCTACTCCAGAATAACCTTGACTCTCTTTGTCTACTTCTGCACCTCCCATTCACTGTTCAACCCACTGAAGTCTGGCTTCTGTTCTCAGCACTCAGCTAAAAGTGCTTTTATTATGAAGGTCACCAAGGAGTTCCTAATTCCCATATCTAATGAACATGACTTCATTTGATATTGTTGAAATGCTATTTCATTTATGTTTCCTCATTCTTACTTTTACTCTTTATGAATGTATTTATCTCTTTCCCACGTTCTATATATTTGTGTTTTACAGAATTTCCTAGACCCACTGCTCTTCTCCCTTCACAAACTTGCTTATTTTTCACAAACTTGCTTATTCTTGTGGCATCGATGACCTTGTCTATGTTGATTCCCAAACCTGTTATTCTCAGATCAGACCTTGAAGTTAAGGGTTGTGTATACAATCATGTTTGCTTTTCCTCACCTCTCCATCTAGATATCCTACAGGTATATCAAATTGAACAAACTCCAAAACTGAATCAGTTGTGTCTATGCATAAACATATTTTGTTTGTACTGTTATCCATCTATTTTCCAACCCTAAGAAACTATTGATATTTTTAATTATCTTTCAATTATATTTAATGAATAGTCTATTTCTAAGTTCCTTAATTTTCATTTCTATTTCAGCTGCTCAGGGCCAAGCCTTTTCTCTCTATAATTAAATATATACTATTATAGAAATATCATTCTGGTTATGGTCATATCCTACTATACCCATTCTCCAGAGAGTCAACATCAATTACTATAATGCAAATACGATCATGTCATTTCATGTTAATAGGCTGTCTAAAAATATAAAGTCACAATATCATATTTCTATTGTTCCATTTTGCCTATTGTGGAAAATATTCTTTTCTTCTTGTACAGTCTCCACTCCACTGACAAGTAAAAAAAAAAAAAAAAAAACACAAAGAGAAAAACCTGGTACTTACTGAGTCCAAGGAGTCAGTGTCTTCATTTGGTCCAATGGGTAAAACTTGAAGATATGATCTTCCAGTAATCAGAATCCATTCTCTGCTTCCATTGCTGCTTTTATAACCACCCAATATTATCATTGCAAATAGGCAATTTCTATGTGGTGTTCTCCCTTATGTGTTGATGTGACGATGGATATTGCTGCTAGAGTTTCAGCAGTTCTTGGATGAAAAAAATTTCTCCTGTGTTACTCTAAACCATAATGTTTGATACCACCATAATTTTTGGTTCCCAATGAACTACCATTTGAGTACACGTATGCACATACACACACTTTTCCCAAGTGCATGACCACAGCATTAGGGTGGTTTATTTGAGAATAATTCTGGCTCAAGACTTGTTTTTGCAAAAAAGATATTTTCCATGGCAATCAATGCCCAGGTATTAATGCATTCCATTATGATTTCTTAACTCAACAGAACCTTGTTATACTAACCTGCCAGTGTCTTCTCTCTAGGCTCAACAATCAGTGTTAGATATTCCAACAACACTGACCATCTCAAAGTAAGAATTGAGAAACTTGATTCATTTTTTTCTCAAAAAGTAAGATCATTATTGCTATCTTTGTTCCAAATAATTTGCTCTTCCTGTTTAGTATTGTATATTGTCCACTCAATAAATACCATGCAAAATCAAATATAATTCACAATGGTTGCATATATTCTCTATGTAACTATGCCATCCTTATTAACAAATTTCCTCATATAGATTTTTACTGCAACATGTTTTCTTTAATATTTTTGTAAGTATATTTGTAAATATACATTTGTTCTGTATTTCCTTAGAATAAATTTCCTTCACTGGAATTACTGAAAAAATATTTCTAGGGTTTTTATAAAACTAGTCAATTATTTTCTATAAGATAAGCTTATATCTGTTTCAACAGTGTATAAGAATGCCCACTCTTCATATATTTAACAAGATTGCCCTAGCATTTTTAATTGCAAAATAATCTCACATTTTAATTTCATAGATTACTTATAATTAGAACTTTGTGCTCTTTTTCCTCACATTTATTTATGTGCTATTTAGAAGGTCCCATTGGATATTCAAATGAACGGACATAGCATTGTTTCCACTATATAGCAAATTCCATCTTCCCTAATCTGGGCCCTATAGTAATTTATTATTGAGATTTCCGATGTCCATATGACACCACTGTTTTTGTTATGTGCCAAAGGAATGATTTCTCTAACTGTTCATCTTTAAAATACTGGTATATAGGGCACTGGGTGGCTCAGTCGTTAAGCGTCTGCCTTTGGCTCAGGTCATGATCCCAGGGTCCTGGGATCGAGTCCCACATTGGGCTCCCTGCTCGGCAGGAAGCCTGCTTCTCCCTCTCCCACTCCCCCTGCTTGTGTCCCTGCTCTCGCTATTCTGTCAAATAAATAAATAAAATATTTTTTAAAAATAAATAAATAAAATAAAATACTGGTATATGCTACAATTTTTGTTTGTTTCCTGCCACGTTTAAAGCTGTGTTATGTTCTACACACATATGAGGAAATTGGTTTTACTTCTAAATTTAATTGTGCTATATTCTGTTGTCATTTCACCTGAGATAGTTTCCTCATAATAGTCCCTTGTGTTCTGACTCTGTGGTCTGAGGACAAGCACTTTATCTGTTCATACACACAGTGACCCCCAGCAACCTTCCTTTAAGGCCACTCAGAAATGTCCAAACCATCTAAATTCTAGACCACATCAGCCTATAATGACTCTCTGCTATGCAGGGACCTTTTGCGGGGGGGGGGGGGGGGGGCAATCTGTGTCTCCCATAACGTGCCCTGAGGCCAGTTTCCTAAATATACCAGAAATCAGATACTTTGTGGAATCTTTCAACTAGAAACATTAAAACCATCAACTCTGTATATTTAGGCCAGAGTGTAAGAGATCTAAAAGTAAAGGATTAGTTCCTTTCATTTCATGGTAAAATCTTTCAATTGAGGGTTTTTCACATAGATCCATGATGCCCATGGTCTTCCTGAATTTATATGGAACATTTTGTTTGAATTGCATATATTCCCTTACCTTTTTACAGGAGCTGTGAGAACTCTGTGACTCAGAATTATGTTTAATTAAGGCAGCCTTCAGTAGGACTTCTACCTTTCTGGTTACAAGATGACAAGCTGTGTGAGGAGAGAAATATTACCTATGCCTGGGGGCTTAGAGTAAAATCTTAGCTTTGTTTGTTTTGGTTTTTTCTTTCCCCCAGTTCCTGGTTCTTGTATACAGTGATGAATTAAGATAAAATGATTTGAGTTTTTTCAGTTAAAATAATTGCTGAGGGCAAAGTCTTCTCTTTTTAATACTACTCAACAATTCTTAATTGAAAAGTTTTATCTTTTTCGAAAACAATAGGGAAATAACTTTGACCTTTTTGATGAGGACGTTATTGAAAATTCCTATCATCTGATGTTCTTTTTTCCCCATCTACTTCTCACTGACCTTTATTGAATAATTCTGAATTAGATTTAAATTTCCTTTGGTCTTTGTGATATTTACTATTGTAATACCATTTGCTTTGTGGATCATTTTTAAGAGGTTCCTTTATGCACATAGCATTACTATAAATGAAGCACAGATACTTCGTGAAGTGTTTCTTCTCTGCTCTTTTTATCCTCTAAGCTGGCATCTCCTTTCCATATATACTCCAATCCTGAAATATACTGACTTGTATTATAAACAGCGAATATCTCAATGTTTTAGTGTGACAAGTAATGATCTAATTATTTTATTTTTTTAAAAGATTTTATTTATTTATTTGACAAAGAGAGACACAGCGAGAGAGGGAACCCAAGCAGGGGGAGTGGGAGAGGGAGAAGCAGGCTTCCCACCGAGCAGGGAGCCCGATGGGGGGCTCGATCCCAGGACTCCAGGATCATGACCTGAGCCGAAGGCATATGCTGAACGACTGAGCCACCCAGGCGCCCCTGATCTAATTATTTTAATAGATGACTCTAAGATAAGCTAATGCTGATCAGATCAATTTAATGAACAAAAATTTACATGGATTTTTTTTTCTACAAATAGAATTGTTTTTTTTAGTGCAATGCAGTTTAACAAAAATATTTTGAACACCTACTGTCTGCAAGGCCCTATGCTAGGTGCAGGAGAGAGAAAAAGGTGTCCAGTACACAATTTCTACACTCATAAAGGTTGGAGTTAAGTGCATTAGGATATGTAGCCTGGTGCCTGTAGAATCATATATATGTTCTTCACTCATAACAATGGGATAGGTGGGGAAATAGGCTGGCAGTCTTGCTCCACTAGATCATCCAGAGCTTAGGGCTCTTGCCTCTTGTGTCTCATCTCCCTCAACTATTGCTCTTATCTGCATGGTCAAACTTGGTTGACCAGTGCCAAATCCAAGTCCCATCTCATGGAAAAGAGAAGACAAAAAAGGAGAACCAAAGCCTATTTTTTTTTTTTTAAGGGAAATGCCTATCCTTAAAACAATTGGCAAGGACTTTATTATAAAACTACCTCTCGCTACAAAAGGGATAGGAAGTGATTCTGTATGTGTACCCATGTACTAAATTAAAACTAGGAGAGAATGCTAATAATGAAAAAATAAGATCGGAAACTGGAGAATTATTAGCAGTACAAATGTGCTTTTATAGAAATAAATAAAATCTTAACACACCCCAAGTACTATAATAGAGAAGCATGAATATAGGAGCATGAGCTATTACTTTTGGATATGGGTAGTTGGGAATAGTTCATGCATCCTTTTTGAACTGGTTCTTGATATTTGTCTTGAACTTCAGTAAATACAGATAGAGGGAAGGGTCTTTAAACTGGAGATGTCAGTATGGTCAAAAGTAGGGATGAGAATGTGTGGAAAATATTAGGGAAGACAGTAATCTAGTTTAAGAAGTGGAATGAAGTTTTGAGATTTGAAAAGAGCCTTTGCATAGAACACGGGGATTTGGGGTTTATTCCTTAGAGAATGAAAAGATTGGTTCTGTGTAAGAATATATTTACTTCAAAGGTGTATTTTTGTAGTAATAGCTCTAGAGAAGGAAGATAATAGAACCACTTAAAATGCCACAAAAAAAAAAAATTCATGGTGCAGGTAATCAGGACCTGAATCTGTGATATTTGAAAGGAGATGTAATGTTTTGATTTGTACTTTTATTTTTTACTCACTAATAGCAGGCTATTAAAAATTTAATCCTGGAAATGTCTACAATTATTAACACTTATTAACAATATGATTCTCTCTTGATTGCTTTGTTTTAAACATCTACAAAATTATGTTCTCGGATATACCAAGAAGAAAGATAACCTTCATTACCCTATAGTTAATTTTTTAACGTTACTATAATATGACTTAGTGATTCATACGCTCACTTTCCTGCCAATTCTTCCAAGATTATTCATCGTATTTGTGATTATCAGCAAAGAAGATCGTTACTAATTTTATATACATAACAAAGACCAATGACTTGACTTCCAAATGTTATACTTATTACATGGAAATTTACAATCAGGAAAAGAGAAACCAATTAATATATACTCCTGAAACATTGACTCAAAATGCCAGCAATGATTCCACAATAGTAACTTGGAAAGTGTCTGTCAAATACTATTAGAAAAACAGTAGTTTAATCACTCATTTTGGTTTTTTCTCTACATTCTTAAGGATAGGATAAATGCCCTTTCACTTTCCAGTACTATTATGGAGGGATAGGAAGGCATAGAAGCATCATGATGTTGAAAGAACTTTCCAAAAGGTGTTAATAAACCTGGGGTCCAGTCCTAATTTGGCTGCATTTAAGCTGTGTCTGTGTTCCAGTTATCTAATGCAGCATTACACACCACCCAAAAATGCAGTAGCCGAAACCAATACAATAATTTGTCTTGCTCACAAATCTACAATTTGGGCTAGGCTTGGTGGGGGAAACTCATCTCTATTTTATGTGTTGTCAACTGGGATGGATTGACTACAGCCTAAGGATACAGCTGAAGGTCGCTGACAAGCTTATGCTAGCCATCAACTGGGAGCCTCAGGTTTTGTCCATGTGGGCCTGTTCACTGATTGCTTGGGCGTTTTCCAAGAGCAAATATTCTAAGGTGCATAAAGGGGATGACAGTCTCTGAAGAATTAGGCCAGGAAACTGGTACAAATCACTTCTGTTAAAATCTATTGGTCAAAGTCATCTCAGAGCCAAAATTGATTCAAAGAGAGGGAACCCTCAGTGGTGTACCAGTAAACTGTCTCTCAAAACAACAACAAAATCCCCAAAACAAAACAACTGTGATTTATAGTATTTACCAAGTTCTCTAGTGTAATTAGAGTTATCAATATCATGTCACTAAATACAGAGCTGAAAAGAGATGAGGAAAAACCTATCCTTGAGAGCTGTTAAAAAGCAGGGTCCAGCACACCACTCTATTCGCCTAACCTCTCAATCACAGACAATGTGTGGCCACACTTAACCAGCCACACTTTGGGAATATCAATGAAACTGTGAATTCCTTCATAAGACAGGAATCGTGTCTGCATTGTCTCACAAATTACGTGAGGCACAAAGATAGGTTGTAATGGAAAACACTGGGAAATTGTAACAGCTTCATTATTAGAAGCTCTCCTGCAATTGCATCCTTAATAATGTGATGTTTCTCCAGTAGATAAGAGGATGTGTTACTTCACCATCTGGTTTTTCATACTAAAACTATATAATGAACACTGTGAAACTGCTTTATATTGTTATAGCTCACATTCTGATGAAAATAGGATATTTTATTTACAGACAGTTCTAAAAACTACATGTGTCTCAAATATAGGAACACTATTTATATCTGAATAAATCTCCAGATTTTAGTCGTCTTTGAAATATTAGGTAGAGGAAGTCCAGAATCCAGGTCTCCTAATTTGCACAGTACAATTCCACTCAAATATACTGATAAAACTGGCCTTCTGATCTCAAAGAACAACTAGGGGCAATGAGAAACATTAGTTTGGTGTGGTATTAAAGAAAAACGGAAGACCGTTTTCTATAGATTGATAATTTTCTAAATCACATTTCTGTGTTCAAAGATCAAGTTGATCATTAATATTGACCCTGTTTCACAAATGGCACTTTGTTCTGAAGGTAAGCAAGTATTTAAAAAATCAGTTTATTTCAAAATATGTGTGCATTTTAAACCCACCATCACACAGCAATACTTTTGAATCTGGCATGAAATATTTCAAAAAATATAATCTCACATTTATTTCTGAGCTCTCAAGAAAAAATCCCTTATGAATTACATTTCATAAATAAATTCCTAACATTAGAGACATTGATTTTAGGAGAGGTCTTTGTTATTCATTTCAATTGTATTTCTTCATCTCAAAAAGTATTTTGTCAATTATTTCAAAACTACAAAGTGAAAATGCTGGTACTTGAAATTAGACTACCTTGCTAGATTTTAAAGAATGAATTACTATGCTATGATATTTTGTCACTCACCTATCAGCAAGTGTTCTGCAATTTAATTGCTCTTTTTGAAGAGTAAGACTGTATCTATTTATAAGCTATGACAATGTGACATTTGTGCAAAAAAATCTCAATTTAGAAGTAAAAGTCTAAAAGTAAAAGAGAAAACCATTATAGAAATGCTTAGTGACTGAGACCATTTTTTTCCTATTGAATTGGTAAAAACCAATTAACTTTTTTCATTGCTAGAAAATTTAAGTGTACAGATTTTCTCTATAAGTAAAACATTTAGAAAATGTATTTAAATGTTGACTAAAAAATATTTTCCTCACTTCTCAAAACTACATTGAAATGACCAAATATCCTAAAACAATTAAAACTGAATGACCCTAATGTATTATATATATACATATATATATATAAAATAAAATATATCACCATGGTTGATCTCAAAAACAATGTGAATGACAAAAACAGGCTTCACAATGATAGAGTACGATATATTTTCTGTAAAAAATTAACACAATATTTACATATTATTACTGAATGCATATATATATATATATATATATATATATATATATATATATATATATACAATGCATCCAAAAACTAGTCGGCACATTAGTGGGCTAGGGACTATTCAAGGGTCTGGAGATAGAGAAAATTCCTCCCTTGAGGGTGTTTACTTTGTGATGGTAGGAGACAGTAAATAAGTGTTATCCATAGAACACATTGCACTTGAGGTTGATAACTGCAATGGAGAAAAGAAACTTGGGAAGATAGGAAACAGTCTTTGCTTTTCCCCAGATAGCAGGAGTGAGGACTATCACTGCATTTTAAAAGAGAGGGTCTCCCTGGGAAAGTATGATTTAGACAAAGACAAGAAAGGGATGAAGCACCAAGCTTTACAGATACTTAGAGGACGAGGGCATAGGGAATAAATGCAAAGTGCCTGAGAAGGGAACATGCCTGCTATCTGGGGAAAAGCAAAAAGGGAGGAAAAAAACCTGGAGCTGAGAAGCTGAGGGGTACAGTAGTAGGAGATGTGTCCCAAAAGATAACTGGAATAGAGGGTTGTCTTGGGTTTGGGTCTCCAGAAGCAAACCTGGAGCATATACATGCACACAGGTGATTTATTATGGAAATGTTCTATAAATTCCCGGGGCCACTCAGCTCTCTGAGGGCACAATGGCTGCAGTTGTTCAGGGCAGTCCTCAGAAAAGACTTGCAGTCTTGTGCTGCTAGAAGTAGAGACAGGGATGGGGCACAGATGGGGGCGGGGGGATTCTAGTGTATCTGTGCAAAATACCCATAATGTGCCTACAGACCTAAAGACTGCATAGCACTTTGTCAGCCTTGTAAAGGTTATGCCTTTTACTGTAAGCAAGGTGAGAAACCACTGGAGGATTCTAAGCTAAGGCAATGTGATCTGACCATTGTTTTAAAGGGAATGGATTATAATTTAAGATAGGTAGGAGCAGAGTGGTGTGCAAGTCCAAGCTATTTTCTTTGACCTATTTTGGTGGTTTGGACCAGTATACTAACATCAGAAGTATTAAGAAATGTTTGGATTCAGATTAATTAAGGAGAACTCTAAGGGATTTCGTGTGACCAACTAGAAATAAGGAACTTGTAAAAACTAATATAATAGGGAAGAACTTGGGCGTGGGAAGTGGGAGAGCATATTAAGAGCTCAATTTTTGGTATTTTACTGTAGAAATATCTATTAGACATTCAAATGATGATATCAATAGGCCTTTAAATAATTGAGTCAAATTTGGGAAAGAGATTCTGGCCAGAGATATAAATTTGTAATTCTTCAGGGTATAGAAATAGAGCATGAGATAATGAAATTTGAGTACAGGTAAGCCAGAAATAAAATATTTCGGGTATAGTCACCTGATGTACTCTAAGATCTGTATGCAAAGAAATGAGAACGAAGCCAAGAAATTCAGAAGTAGTGATGAGGGAGATGGGCACCAAACCATGGAAGATACTTGGAGGATAAGGGACTAAAGGCTGAGAGAGAGAGAGAGAGAGATCAATTACATCAGGTGCTGCTGTGGCTCAGGAGGAGAATGGAGAATTGACCATTATGTTTAGCACCTGAGAAATCATTTGTGGTCTTGGCACCTTGACTAAAGATATTTTGATATAATGATAGTGGCAAAGCATGGCAGGAGTTGGTTTGAGAAAGGGAAGAAAGGAAATAAGATCCGAGGGTGTATATACGAAGCTAAGAAGTTTTGCTGCAATGGAAGGGAGAGAAGTAGGGACAAATTAACGAAGACAGGAAATTGAGGGAAGTCATATCTTTTGTTCAGTATGAGAATAATAAGGATATGGTTTTAGGGGCACCGGGGTGTCTCAGTCAGTTAAGCGTCTGACTTGATTTCAGCTCAGGTCATGATCTCAGGATCCTGGGATCCAGCCCCCCATAGGGCTCCACGCTCAGCAGGAAGTTGGCCTGAGACTCCCTCCCCCTCCCTCGACCCCTCCCCTCACACACCATCTCCCTCTAAAATCAAATCTTTTTTTTTAAGAAAAAAGGTTTTTATACTGTAAGTATGGATTCAGTAGCGAGGGGGGAAATGATACGAAGGAGAAAGGGAGGAAAGCTGGAGTGATGACTTGAGGCAGCTGAGGATGTGGAATTGGATGTGTAAGTAAAGGTGTTAAATCTAGAAAGGAGTCTGGCAGCTCATTAATGGTGATAGGAGAGAACATAAGGCATAGCGTGTGGACACAGGGTAGATAAAATGAGAGCTTATGGATATTCTCTTCTGTATTCTTCTATTCCGTTGTTAAAATATAAAGCAGGGGGGATTGAGTGTAAGTAGAAGCAGGGAACGTTAAATGTTTGGAATCAGAAAACATGCAAAACAGTCATCTTTTAGACTGGGAAAAGGGATGGATTAGAGAAATGTGATTGTGGAAGAGCAGTGAATATTCAGTTGAAATCATTGATCATGAATTTAAACTGGAAGATTCAGCAAGATTAGTTTTCCTTTAGCCATATTCAGCAAGTCTAGCATTATAGTTCCAGGCCAGGGGTGCAGCTTTGGCAAGTGAGTATGAAAAAATAAGAGAGGTGAAAGGAATGAGGATGTTTGCAACAGAATGATTACAATGATGGATCATAGAATTTAATCAGGTTATGAGGAAAAAGAAGATAGGCATTATGAGGTGGTAAATAGATGGAAGTATTAATTGTATATTATGGTGGGCTAGAAAGATTGTTGTAATTGCAGTAATACAGTTCGTGAGTTGGAAAATAGGTGTTAATCAGATACTGACATACTTGCAATTGAGATTAGTTTAAGGCTGTTATCATGAAAAGATCTAGAGAATAAAACTGTAACTGAATATCTGAAGAAGAGTAGACTATAAGACCATTTGACATGTGAACATATCAAAAAAGTGAGAGCCAATATGTAGATATTGCCAAAGGGCTCATCTCCTAATACCATCACAGTGGGCATAGGATTTCAACATAAATTTGAGGGATACACAAACAATCCATAGTAAGTGTGATGCAAAGGAATAAAACTGTAGCATTAACTTTATTAGTGATGTTTCCTTACTCATAATTTAGAAAAAAAAGCAAATATTGTATATTGTTCTTGTTTGAGATACATGTGTATTACACTATTCTCTGGACATTTTTATACATTTTGCATTCAAAAGATGAATAAAATTAAAACAATGAAGGAAATAGAATGCAACACTTATATGTACAGAATTCAGTCATCACTGTTTTGTAAGTGGTAGAAAACTATTTCTACAAGAATAAATTTGGGTTTTTATAAAATAAGGCACATGTTAGATTGATGATGAAATGTAGCAATAAAAATTTAGAACCTAAAAACTGAAAGACTTAGCATCCCAAAAGAGGATTTTTCCCAGTGTGACCACAGAGTAATATTAAAATCTGAGCGAACAAGCTAACACCTTTGTAAGGACTACATTGATCAGCCAGGAGGTTAATTACTTAAAGGAAAGTTTCATTTTTAAAATGTAACAAAATGAAGAGATTTAAAAAAAGTTGAAAAGGAATTTAATGCCCAACTGAAGGGACTAAATAAAGTCAAATGCATTCAGGAAAGAACACTACTCAACCACCAAACAATAGATAATTTACAGATTATTTTAAAATTGCCGAGGTAGGCTAGGTTGGAGGGAAGGGTAACGAAAAGCTTTTTAACTCACTCTATAGCATTATACTCAGACATGGCAAGTGTAACAAAGGGGGGGGAACACTTAAATTTTACTTTATACATGAGAACATGTATTTTTATATCACAGATCATTAAATAAAATCCAGCTTCTACCAGGAGACACAGCAATAATTTCATATCATTACAGACTGAGTCTATCATGTAACCTCTTGCAGCTGCTCTTGCCACTAGATAAATAGGTAAGGAAGGGGTTGCTGTGTGGCTGGGGGGATTGATCCTGGGTGTAAAAGAGAAACTGTGATGCTATTAGAAAATAGGGTGTAAGGAGAAGAATGCTTGGTTTTCTGGGGATCCTAATGGGCACTCCAAAGTTCTGTGATTAAAGTCCATGGGAAATCACATCAACCCAGTACAGTCAGAATGTGTAATGACCCAGCCACGTTAGGAATAAAGGTCTTGCTTATTCAACCAGGCAGGAAACTACACTGGGCTGAGATGATTGCTGAGAGTTAAGGCAATACAGAATGGGAGTGGGAAAAGGTAGTGAAAAACACCAATTGTGAACTCATGACTAAACTGCTGACATGAGGTCAACAGTAATTAAATAATAGCTACTTATTTGAGTAAGGGATGTATTGGTGTGTAGTTTAAGCATTTTTCCTTACATCAGCAAATATTAGATATGATAATAGTAGCTAACCTTGTATCTCAACATTTAGGTTACGGAACATCAAAGAGAAAGCGTGACTCATCCTGAAGAGGAATGAGCATCAACCAAAGACACTATATAAGGCAAGTATAGAGGACTTTGTGAATTTGTTTGGGAACAGTGTTAGTGTGCTGCATCATGTGAGGAGGAAGTATGATTTTAGAACTCATCTGTGGTTAATGAAGATGCATATAGATTCCAAAATGGAAAGAGAATCTTGATGGTTGGTTTTCCATTGTGTCAACTTAGCTAAGCTGGAATGATGTTTCCCAGAATTTCTTTCCCTCTATGATCTGGGCTAAGCTTGGCCATAAGAAAAACATGTGTAAGATTTAGAAGGTGGAAGTGAACAGCTAGATTGAGGCTCGGGGTGTCAGTGTAGGATCAGATACAATTATAGCTCATGCACAGTGTCTCAAATTTGCTGACTCACCTTGGTGGCGTGAAACAGTAACTGGGCTTCCACCTCCTCTGCCATCTGCTACATCTCCTCCTCCTGCTCCACCGACTCCTGAGCCAGATTTTTGTTTATGCCCTTGACAGATAGCACCAGCCTCTTCTGCAAATCATCCCTATCACTGAAGTAGGACAGTTCAAGGTGTTGAGAGGCTAATATGGTTTCCAGTTGATCCTCCCAGGTTCTGGCTCATCTTCACAAGCTCCAGTTTGCCTTTGCTCTGACACCAAATATTTCTGGATGTACTGCATGCCCTCCTTACTTCAGAGCCACCACCAGACAAGAAACAATAGTTGTAGCTAAACTGTTTAACCCTTTACACAGTTATATAAACAAATCCCTATAATAAATGATTTGGTATATTCTGAGTGGCCCATCTCTAGTTAATCTGACTCATAAAAATACCCTACAAATTGAACAGGGTTTCTTAATCATCTCATTTCTATAAAATCTTTTTTTAAAAGAATTTCTCTGGGAATTTTCAGTATTTAGGCATTTTAACAAAGTGTTTTATTTTGGGGTAATAAACATTTTGCTATTTAACAAAATTTATTAGTTAATTATAGAAGGAAAATAACCAACAAATTATAAAATGTCCTATCCTAGTATTAGATTGAAATTTACCAACAGATTACCAAAAATAGATAAAATTTGCTTTCATGATCAATTGGCAGTTCGGTTTTCATAATTTATTTGATTCTAAATTATTACCCCTCATTTATATTACTTTAAATCAAACTTTTATTTACTAACTTGTGTTGTCACAGTGGTATACATTTTTGCAGCTCTTTGTATTTTGTACTAGTTTGCATTTGTATCACTCCTAAACAGCAAATGTGAGTTTTTTTGTTGTTGTTTAGAACTCATCTGTGGTTAATAAAGATGCATATAGATTCCATAGATTTTTTTCATTTTTTTAAATTAGCAGATACCTGAAGTATTTTTTCAGGGTTTGCACAGGACCCTAATTTACTACCTTTTTTTTTTTTTCCTTAAAGATTTCATTTGAGAGCGCGTATGAGTAGGAGGGAGGGGCAGAGGGAGGAGGAGAGACTCTCAAGCAGACTCTGCATTGAGTATGGAGCCGATAAGGGGCTCAATCTCACAACCCCGAGATCATGACCGAAGCCAAAATCAAGAATCAGGAGCTTAACCGACTGAGCCGCCCAGGCGCCACTGATTACCACTTTGATATAATCTACATATGCACAATATGCTGAGCTGGTAAAACATACTGTAAATTATATATTAAATATTTTTAAAGATTTTATTTGTGAGAGAGAGAGAGAGCACAAACTGGGGGAGTGGCAGACAGAGGGAGAAGCAGGCTCCCCTCTAAGCAAGGAACCTGATGTGGGACTTGATCCCAGGACCCTGGGATCATGACCTGAACTAAAGGCAGACCTTTAACCGACTGAGCCACCCAGACATCCCTATATATTATTTTATCTGCTTTTACAAGTGGAAGGTGCAAAGATACATACAGTAGTCTCATTGATGACTGTAAAGTGAATTAACATTTGATAATAATGCCTTAGCTTGTTGACGCTAAACATCATAGCCCCCCCTTCACTTTTGTCATATCCCTAAAGTGGCCTGTTTAAATTTTCATGTATACTTAGAGTTAATAAGATCTTGTTTCCTATTCCATAGTAATATTTCAATCTTCATATCTCTTTGTGCTTTAGTCTTTAATAATGTTTGTGACTAAGAGTAAAGCCAAATTAAAATGAATCCTTTCAAAATATTTATAAACAAATGGGATAGTATCTAGGATTTGACTCAAAATAATGTGAGGAAAGAAGAAAGGCAAATAGATGAAACAATATTAGTCAAGGGTTGAAAAATATTGAAATTCTTCTTGATGTTACTCGTGGCCAACCCCGATATAGCTTCAGAATAGGGGCTGGTCATCAGAAAGAACAATCTCGTGATTAATGTGTTGGAACTTTGAGCTAGCCCAAATTCTAGGAAGGGGAGGGTGGCTGATGATTGAATTCAAATACATGAACAGATTTAATCAATCCTACCTCTATAATGAAATCTCAATTTATTCTCTGTACACTGAAACCCACTGGAGCTTCCTTGTTGGTGAACACATTGATGTACCAGGAGGGTGACATCCCCTGATTCCATAAGAACAGAAGTTCTGCAACCCCTGTGTAACAAAACTGAAATTATACACATTGTTCTGTGAGTCATTCTAGCAAATTATTAAACCTGAGAGGATTGATCATGGAAACCCCTAAATTTGTAGCCAGTTGGCCAGAAGTGGGATGGTCTGAGGATGGCCTCAAGACTTGCAGCTAGCCAGTCTTTTGTAGAGGAGTCTGCCCTTCATCTGTGGGTCTGTGCCAACCCCATGTGGTTAGTACCAGAAATGAACTGTAGTATATACAGTTGGTGTCAGACCAGTTTAAATAACATAATTGCCTTTTGAATGAAGTTTACATTTTTTGACATAAATTATTTTTTTAGGTATAGCCTCTTATTTCTCTAACATCTGTCTCTGCTAATTCAAATTGGTCTTGTAGAAACACCAAAATGATATTTTTCCTAAACAGTGCTTATTTTCCTGCATTTGTTCATGTCACCGATTTTGAGTAGTTGCCCTTATAGACAGAGATATCATCTAATAGGATTATTTTATACTCAGCTTAGTGATCATTTCTGCAGGGTGTGTTCCAACTACCATCTACCAACTCCAGTACCGTTCCACCAGTACCACGCCCAGTGCCAAAGTTGGTGTAAGGTACTACTGAGTATTTTTATCAAACTTTATGTGTATTCCATTTTGGTCCTTGGACATTTTTTCATAATG
Organism: Mirounga leonina; assembly: GCF_011800145.1. Taxonomy (NCBI): domain Eukaryota; kingdom Metazoa; phylum Chordata; class Mammalia; order Carnivora; family Phocidae; genus Mirounga; species Mirounga leonina. The sequence goes on along the minus strand of NW_023270316.1, from coordinate 24,848,636 downwards.
TCCATGTAACTATTTTCCATGGCATGCTGTTAGCTCCTCAAAAATGATTTTTATCTGGCTCAGTCGTTAAGCGTCTGCCTTCGGTTCAGGTCATGATCGCAGGGTCCTGGGATCAAGCCCCACATCGGGCTCCCTGCTCAGTGGGAAGCCTGCTTCTCCCTCTGCTTGTGTTCCCTCTCTCTGTCAAATAAATAAATAAAATCTTTAAAAAGGAGAATGATTTTATCTTTGTTTCTCTATCCCCAGAACCTAGCTCCATGGCGACAACAAAGTGTGTGCAACTAATAGTTCTTGTGGAAATTATTTGAGCTAAGTGAATGCATCTGTACATGTCTTTAATAATGAGCTTCCCCCCCTAGATCTAGATTTATTATGTGTGTTTATTCTATGGAAGTAAGTTATTTTTATGATTAACCTTAAGTAAATGACGCTTTTTGAGAAACACTGTTTTTCTCTAAATTTCCTTCATGTTCAAATCAATCTATTCTAATTGCTTTTTGCATGAATGAACACTACAATTATGTGTTGTCTCCTCTCAATTTGAAATGTTCTTATAGATGTTGATAAAAATATTTTGTAATTGCATTGCAATTTGGACATCTGAGGTCAAAATAACAAATATATTAATCTTGACAATATTTGTTTAATATAAGGTTAGATCTTTTGGTAAAGGACAGAACACTGTAAATTTTTAAAGATTAGTCTTGGTGGTTTTATACAAAAGTCATATTTATCACTCAAGATTTTCAACTACTCAGTAGTGAATTACTTATTTAATCTATTAGTGTGCATCTTCATTACACTAATATGATTACTTTTTTTCCTCTACAGTATATGTGGAGCAAACTAGTTTGGGTCCAATAAACAGTAAGTCTGTGTCTTTATAATGTCACTTATTTAGATGATGAGTAAAAATTTCAATTACTCTAAATGCAGTGACCTATGTGAATTACAAAACCGAAACTAGTAATTTTTTTAAATTACAACTAAAATTACTTGGCCCCTAGACTCCTACTGTAAGATAAGAATAATAATCAGAATTTGCTAAGAAAAAAATTTTCGTAAGGACTAAGTGTAAGTACTCTTGTCATCAAAAATATTTTGAGTCTTATATACAGAATGAAAAATACATTTATTTCTATATATTATCATTTTTTTCTTCTCAGCTGTTTCTTTTCAATTATGTAGACCTTGGTTGAATTTGCTTACACTTGAGATTCTCACTTTCATCCAGGCTACTTTGTCCATTTTCAGGCTCTCTTGTGGTTGGATAGCTAATATATAATTTCTATCTTAAAGGAGTTTTATATTACCATTAGGAAAGGAAGTAAAATCTTTCAGGACCAGCAGAAAACATGCCCTGCTCAGGACCCTGCACAAATAATATCACTCAACAATATTTCTGAATGAATAAACACATGCATGTGATGAGAATCACTCCATATTACTGAACAGTGCCTGGAAATTAACACCAGATCTACTTCATTTCATCTCTTTCCGCATACATCATCCAACATGTAAATGTTTTCATATTTATAGGATTTTTTAAAATATATTCTAGAAAATTCCATGTATTTTGCTGATCTTGAACTCCCAACCATCCTTAAATATTGAGTACAAATCCCATCTCTTCATTGATACCACTGGCTTAAAATTAATTTTCCTTTTTTTTTTAGTACTAGGGTACAACATAAAATTGACTACTTTATTGACATCTAATTTTAATCTGTGTGAATTGTGCCCATCAGTTAAATAAAAAGCTGTCTCAGATCACCAATAAGAATTTATTTTTCTGTTCTATTTTTCTATTTTAACAAGCCAACAAATATAGTACCAACCACAAGGTGCATATATTATACATACATGACTGAGTAGAAAGTATAAGTCATTTTATTAATGTGACCTTTTCTAAGAAACCATCCAAAGTGAAAAGGAAGCCTCAGGCTAATATATTTAAACAATTTGAATAGCAATGCATCTTCCTTTGTGGGTTTAGACTTACTCATTCATATTTAGATGAAACAGTTGCAGATGTTGCATTTATGTGACTATCAATTTAATATGGAGAAAGACAGAGACGGACAATATAAATATTGCCACCATAAAGAATATTAGCTCTAAACCAAAATGCCTAGATTCTAATCTCACCTGTCATATATTAGCTCTTTTATCTTGGGCAAATTACCTAGCTTCTGTGTCTTAATGTCTTCATAAAATTTTGATAATTTATAATGACTTCATACCTTTTTTTTTTAGTGCAAAAGAAATGGGGGATAAATGAAATAGCCAGAAGTTAAATATTCAAATGTTTACTGAATATGTGTGTATGTATATAATATATATGCACTAGATATATAATATGTATATAGTACAATATAGAATACAGCTCATAATTTACATTGTAATCACCACGATACTGTATCATTTTTAGACACTTATTCCAGATTAGTTGAGAAGTTATTTGGGGGATGGAGTTAGAGAAGATATCAAGTCAACCTCTGAGAAGGAATTCACTCTCATGGAAAGGTAGTTATAGTATTTAGTATGAGCCAGTAAAAATCCTCAAGGTCAGGAAGAAAAGTTGAGTACTGAAGAGCCTGAGTCATTCATTCATTCATTCATTCATTCATTCATTTTATTTTATTTTATTTTATTTTATTTGACAGAGACACCGCGAGAGCGAGAACACCAGCAGGGGGAGTGAGAGAGGGAGAAGCAGTCTCCCCGATGAGCAGGGAGCCCACTGTGGGACTCGATCCCAGTACCCTTGGGATCATGACCTGAGCTGAAGGCAGACACTTAATGACTGAGCCACCCAGGCACCCCGAGCCTGAGTCATTTAGGTCACCTTCTGACTCAGCCCGAAGGGGCTGATGCTTCAGTGCTAGGGAGAAAATGTCACAAAAATATGTCTGATCTTTGGAGGAAAAAAGTGCCATGGTGCTGTAGCCTGTCTAACCCAGGATCATTGAGGACTAAGAAGGATTATTGCTGGAAAATGATGACCTAGAACCAACCACAAGATAGAATCCCAAATGCAGAACAGCTGGCAAGGCTGTTTGTTTTTTGGAGGCACTAGTTAAAGAAGCAGCTGTGAAATAAGATTTCGTAGTGGTTTACAGCTGATGTTGGTTTGGGGTGATTTCCTAGCATTTTTGGTACTTGCTGCTTCCTGCTAGTAGTAGCAGGCATTATTCATACCAGGAAACAAATGAAGAGAAAAAGTGGACACCACATGGCGATTCATTAAACATTATATGACGTGCCTAAAAGTTTTAAATAGCAGGATAGAAATAACACATAGACTTGCCTTCTGTTCCAGTGGCTGTTTGTGCTGTATTTGGCTACCATCTTCACCTAGATTTTTATATCTTATCATCAAAATCATTTGGAAGATATTTTAAAAATCCATTATATTGAGTCATTGACATTTTAATTCAGGGTTGATAGCAAGTCCAGGAAATCCTAGTTCTTTAAGTCTTTCAGATCTCAGACAGCCACTCACATAGACTATACAGGATTCTTTAAGCTTCTATTATTTATCCCACTTTGGAATCAGCTGGCCTAGGGAAGCATCCTCGATCAGCCATGTAATTAGCTGTCTGGTGTGGGACTTTTCAGAACCTCATAATACTCCTTTTCAATTAGACCTATTTAGCACAGTGTTGTTAAAATTACAGATAATTTGGCATGTCATAAATACTCAATAAATGACATCTTTAATAAGGTCAGTAAAGTTGGTCTAATAAAAATTGGCCCAGCATATTATGTTAATTTAAAAGCTTTTTAAAATCAGTATTTTAGGGCACCTGGGTGGGTCAGTTGGTTAAGCGACTGCCTTCGGCTCGGGTCGTGATCCCGGAGTCCTGGGATCGAGTCCCGCATCGGGCTCCTGGCTCGGCGGGGAGCCTGCTTCTCCCTCTGACCCTATCCCCTCTCATGCTGTTTCTCTCTCTCTTTCTCTCAAATAAATAAATAAATAAAATCTTAAAAAAAAAAAAATCAGTATTTTAGTCATCATATATGGTGCATTTAAAAATCATTTATTTCCTGGGGAGGAAAAGAAGGCAGAGGAGTATGGGACCCTATTCCAGCCGGTCCACGGAATTGAGCTGGATATCTACCAGACCACTCTGAACACCCACGAAATCAGCCTGAGATGTAAGAAGATATATCTGGATCTCTACAGAATATCGCAGGCGGTTGGTTTCAAGGTATAAAGCAGGGAGTCCTGATTCCGCGGGCACATATCCAAAGATAAATGGAAGGGGGAGGGAGGCGAGCGGTCAGGATCCTGCACCGCCAGTAAGTGATAGCCTCCCTTGCTGGGGACGGGGCATAGACTCGCTGACCGGTAGCCATGGGGAAAGGACTTTAGAGCAGCCCCTCCAGATGGAAACCTGGAGTGGCTGGGCTGCATGTGTGAACTGGGGGTGGCTGGCGGTTTTAGAAGCACAAAGGGCAAAGACGTGCCCCAACCTGGAGGCGAGGACTGGGAGTATTGCTGAGGGGCGCACAACCCAAGATGCTGTTTTTAGCAGCATAGACAGAAACGGAGATAGTGTATCCTGGAGAGCTCACTGAAGAACAGATGGCAATCTCTCTGTTCTGAGGCAGAGGGTTGGAAAGGATCTCTTCTGCTCTGACTCTGAGAGGAGACACAGAAAGTGGCCAGAGAACAAAAGCCCCCAAAAACCGGTGTTCACTGAGCCCATCCCCCCCCCACAGGGGGCAGGGCAACTCTGCTCTGTATTGCCTGAGTAACAGCGTGGCAGGCCCCTCCCCCAGAAGACAGGCTGGGAGAACAAGAGGCCAACAGCCCTAAGGTCCGTATAAAACAGGTGCATCTTGCTTGGGTTGTGCTCAATAATTTGGACTCTCTACATTCCCTCAACCACCCCTCAACAGAATGAGTAAGAGTAGGCACCCCCAAAATAAGAAAGACTCAGAGACTGTGATTTCTGCCACAGATTTACATATGGATACAGATATAACCAAGATGTCAGAGATGGAATTCAGGGTAGCAGTTGTGAAGACAATACCTAGAATGGAGAAATCGATTAATGGCAACGTAGAGTCTCTAAAGGCAGAAATGAAAGCTGAACTGGCAGAACTTAAAAATGCTATTAGATCCAGTCTAATCTAGATAATAAACTAGGGTAAGCGAGGCAGAAGAACAAATTAGTGATCTAGAAGACCAATTGATTGATAGAAAAGAAGGATAAAGAGGCAGCCAGGGAGAAACAACTCAAAATCCATGAAAACAGAGAAATAAGTGACACCAGGAAATGTTCCAATGTCAGAATTATTGGGATCCCTGAGAGGGTGGAGAGAGAGAGAGAGAGAGAGGACTAGAAGATATATTTGAGCAAATCGTAGCTGAGAACTTCCCTAATCTGGGGAATGAAACAAACATTTGTGTCCTAGAGGCAGAGAGGACCCCTCCCAAGATCAAGGAAAACAGGCCAACACCTGGGCATGTAATAGTAAAACTTGTAATTCTTAGAACCAAGGAAACCATCTTAAGGACAGTTAGGGTAAGAGATTCCTTAGGTACAGAGGGATGAACATCAGAATAACATCAGACCTATCCACAGAGACCTGGCAAGCCAGAAAAGGCTGGCAAGACCTAGTCAGGGTATTAAAAGAGAAGAACATGCAGCCAAGAATACTTTATCTGTCAAGGCTGTCATTTAGACTGGATGGAGAGATGCAGAGCTTCCAAGACTGGCAGAAACTGAAAGAATATGTGACCACTAAGCCGAACCTGCAAGAAATATTAAGGGGGGGTTTATAAAAGGAGAAAGACCCCAAGAGTGATATAGAACAGAAATTTATGGAGACAATCTATATAAACAAAGACTTCATAGGCAACATGATGACAATAAATTCATATCTTTTAATAATCACTCTCAATGTGAATGGCCTAAATGCTCCCATAAAATGGCACAGGGTTATAGATTGAATAAAATGACAGGACCCACCCATATGCTGTCTAAAGATACATCCAGACTGAAAGTGAAGGGATGGAGATCCATCTTTCATGCCAACGGACCTCAAAAGAAAGCTGGGGTAGCAATTCTTATATCGGACAAATTAGATTTTAAGCTAAAGACTGTAGTTACAGACATAGAAGGACACTATATGATTCTTAAAGGGTCTATCCAACAAGAAGATCTAACATTACATCTATGCCCCCAACACAGGAGCAGCCATCTACATAAGCCAACTGTTAACCAAAATAAAGAGTCATATTGATAACAATACGCTAATTGTAGGAGACCTCAATACTCCACTCTCAGCAACAGAGAGATCATCTAAGCAGAAAATCAACAAAGAAACAAGAGCTTTGATGACACACTGGACCAGATGGACCTCATAGATATATAGAGAACATCCCACCCTAAAACAAACAGAATACACATTATTCTTGAGCGCACATGGAACTTTCTCCAGAAGAGACCACATACTAGGTCACAATACTAAAAGACAGATTATTCCCTGCATATTCTTGGACATAATGCTTTAAAACTGGAACTCAATCACAAGAAAAAATTTGGAAGAAATTCAAACACTTGGAAGCTAAAGACCACTCTGGTCAAAAATGTTTGGGTCAACCAGGAAATCAAAGAAGGACCTACTTAAACAATTCATGAAAACCAATGGTGCAAAATCTATGGGATAATGCAAAGGTGGTCCTAAGGGGAAAATACATAGCCATCCAAGCCTCACTCAAAAAAAAAAAAAGAAAGAAAGAAAAATCCCAAATTCACCAGCTAACTTTACACCTTAAAGAACTAGAGAAAAAGCAACAAACGATGCCTAAACCATGTGTTAGAAGAGAAATAACTAAGAAATAATTAAGATTAGAGCAGAGATCAATGAATTAGAAACCAGAAACATAGTAGATCAAATCAACGAAACTAGAAGCTGGTTCTTTGAAAGAATTAATAAGATCGATAAACCACTGGCCAGACTTATCCAAGAGAAAAGAGAAAGGACCCAAATTAATAAAATTATGAAAGGGGAGAGATCACAACTAACACCAAGGAAATAGAAACAATTATTAGAAATTATTATCAACAACTATATGCCAATAAATTGAGCAACCTGGAAGAGATGGATGCCTTCAGGGAAACCTCTATAAACTCCCAAGACTGCAACAGGAAGAAAGTCACAACCTAAATAGGCCAATAACCAGTAGCAAGATTGAAGCAGGGATCAAAAACCTCCCAAAAAACAAGAGTCCAGGGCCTAATGGATTCCCTGGGGAATTCTACCAAACATTCAAAGAAGAAATACCTATTCTCCTGAAGCTGTTTCAAAAAAATAGAAACAGAAGGAAAGCTTCCAGACTCATTCTATGAGGCCAGCATTACCTTAATCCCCAAACCAGGCAAAGACCCCATCCAAAAGGAGAATTTCAGATTGATATCCCTGATGAGTGTGGATTCCAAAATCCTCAACAAAATCCGAGCTAATAGGATCCAACAATACATTAAAAGGATCATCCACCACAACCAAGTGGGATTTATCCCCGGGATGTAAGGGGGGTTCAACATTCGCAAATCAATCAATGTGATAGAACACATTAATAAGAGGAGGGAGAAGAACCATATGGTCCTCTCAATTGATGCAGAAAAAGCATTTGACAAAATACAGCATCCTTTCCTGATTAAATCTCTTTAGAGTATAGGGATAGAGGGAACATTCCTCAAGCTCATAAAATCATCTTTGAAAAACCCACAGTGAATATCATCCTCAATGGGGAAAAGCTGAGAGCCTTTCCCTTAAGATCAGGAACACGTCAGGATGCCCACTCTTACCACTACTGTTCAACATAGTACTAGAAGTCCTAGCAACAGCAATCAGACAACAAAAAGAAATAAAAGGTATTCAAATTGCCAAAGAAGTCAAACTCTCTTTGCAGATGACATGATACTTTATGTGGAAAATCCAAGACTCCACCCCCAAATTACTAGAACTCATACAGCAATTCAGTAATGTGGCAGGATACAAAATCAATGCACACTAACGATGCATCTGTAGAAAGAGAAATTAGAGAATCAATTCCATTTACAATAGCACCAAAAACCCTAAGATACCTCAGAATAAACCTAACCAAAGAGGTAAAGGATCTATACTCTAGGAACTACAGAACACTCATGAAAGAAATTGAAGAAGACACAAAAAGATGGAAAAACATTCCATGCTCATGGATCGGAAGAATAAACATAGTTAAAATGTCTATGCTGCCCAGAGCAATCTATACCTACAACACCATCCCGTTCAAAATTCCAATGACAATTTTCAAAGTGCTGGAACAAACAATCCTAAAATTTGTATGGAATCAGAAAAGACCCTGAATCGCCAAGGAAATGTTGAAAAAGAAAAAGCTGGGGGCATCACGTTGCCCGATTTCAAGCTATATTACAAAGCAGTGATCACCAAGACAGCATGGTACTGGCACAAAAACAGACATATAGACCAATGGAACAGAATAGAGAGCCCAGATATGGACCCTCAACTCTATGGTCAAATAATCTTTGACAAAGCAGGAAAAAATATGCAATGGAAAAAAGACAGTTTCTTCAATAAATGGTGCTAGGAAAATTGGACAGCCACATGCAGAAGAATGAAAGTTGACCATTCTCTAACACCATACACAAAGATAAACTCAAAATGGATGAAAGACCTCAATGTGAGACAGGAATCCATCAAAATCCTAGAGGAGAACATAAGCAGTAACCTCTTCAACATTGGCCACAGCAACTTCTTTCAAGATAGATTCATCTCCAAAGGCAAGTGAAACAAAAGCAAAAATGAACTTTTGGGACTTCATCAAGATAAAAAAACTTTGGCACAGCAAAGGAAACAGTCAACAAAACAAAGAGGCAACCCACAGAATAGGAGAAGATATTTGCAAATAACACTACAGACAAAGGGCTTCTTAAACTCAACACCCAAAAAACAAATAAGTGAAAAGATGGGCAGAAGACACGAACAGACACTTCTCCAAAGAAGATATACAAATGGCTAACAGACACATTAAAAATTGTTCATCATCATTAGCAATCAGGGAAATTCAAATCAAAACCACATTGAGATACCACCCTAAAACAGTTAGAATGGCAAAAACTGACAAGGCAAGAAACAACAAATATTGGAGAGGTGTGGAGAAAGGGGAACCCTCTTACACTGTTGGTGGGAATGCAAGTTGGTACAGCCACTTTCGAAAACAGTGTGGAGGTGCCTCAAAAAGTTAAAAATAGAGCTACCCTGTGACCCAGCAATTGCACTACTGGATATTTACCCCAAAGACACAGATGTAGTGAAAAGAAGAGCCATATGCACCCCAACGTTCATAGCAGCAATGTTCACAATAGCCAAACTATGGAAGGAACCAAGATGCCCTTCAACAGATGAATGGATAAAGAAGATGTGGTCCATATATACAATGGAATACTACTCAGCCATCAGGAAGGATGAATACCCAGCTTTTACATCAACATGGATAGGACTGGAGGAGATTATGCTAAGTGAAATAAGTCAAGCAGAGAAACTCAATTATCATATGGTTTCACTTATTTGTGGAACATAAGGAATAGCATGGAGGACATTAGGAGAAGGAAGGGAAAAATGAAGGGGGGCGGGAATTTGGAGGGAGAGATGAACCATGAGAGACTATGGACTCTAAGAAACAAACTAAGGGTTTTAGAAGGGAGGGGGGTGGGGGTATGGGTTAGCCCGGTGATGGGTATTAAGGAGGACATGTACTACATGGAGCACTGGGTGTTATATGAAAACAATGAATCATGGAACACTACATCAAAAACTAATGATATATGTTGACTAACATAGCATAATACAATTAAATTAAAAAATTAAAATTAAAAAATCATTAATTTCCTTATAACATTTTTTATGTAATTATGATAGATAACATATCATTATAACCCACAACAAATTGTAACTAATTCTAAAAAATTAACATTGAAATTAATGAAGCTTTACTGAACTGGAATTCTGTGAGTTATAAAAATAAAATATTAAAACACTTTCACAGGCAAACTACTTAGTTACTTGGTTTTTCATTCCACAAACTATTTTAATTCTGTGAACATTCTATCTAGTGATTTTTACAATTACTTGCTTTTATTGCTACTTAAAAATTAAATCCAAATATCTTCAGGAATTTGAGTTGATTTTCCTAGTCTTTAGAATTTTGATGTACCATAAAATTTAAGTGGCTTGGATTCTCAGGTAACAAAGTACTATTTATTTATGTTTTATTATTTCTATGTTGTAAAAATTAGTCCAATATATTTATGAAATTCAGACATTATGTGAAAAATACTTGATCTAGTTCTGTATCTTCCTTAAGCCAACAAAGTTGAAAATAGTAGACACTTATAATATTGGAATTTTCTGTTCTTTTTGGAAGGGGCTTATAGAAACCTTTGCGATGCCTTACATACACTTACCATACACACATGTATTTGAAAAAACTTTCTCTGTTGATGGTATAAATTTGACTGCATTGTCATTGCAATCAATTTATATCATAATATTACAGAGGCACTTTTGTAAATATGTAAACATTAATATTTTAATATAGAAACAATGACATATACATTTAAATGTTATTTTTGAAAATGTATATTTTTTCTTCAAAACATAGCTAAGAGCTTAAAGAAAAAACTAATTACTGAAGAGACTGTATATCCTTTCAGTTCCTCATGGTCCTAATTTATAATGTTCCTGGCCAAGATTTAAAATGTAATCAGTATTAGTATTCAGCAGGATTCTGAGAATCAGCAGATGCTATTCTAATAGTGCCTCAAAATTTAGAAATCCATTTTGTTACAAAGAATCCAAAATACAATAAGTAATGTATTTGAAATCTGTCATTAAATTTCTATTGTATAAAAGAAAAAAAAAAGTAAATGGAATTACAACAAACATACCGAATCTGCCTGACACGTAAGGATAAAGATATGCTTCTGATCATGAAAGGAAACATAGAAGGAGAAAGAAGATAAAAGGTATAATTTTTGTATCCGAGGTGCCTTCAATCTTTAATAGAAGGCAGACTAAATTATCATTACATGTTTAATCTGGTTGATTATGGAAAATGCAATTATTCATCTGGGTAAGGAACTAGAATCTCAAAGAAATCTGGGCTCAACTTTAGAAAATAACAGCTTTTGAAGAGGTAGAGAAGGAAGAAAGGGTTTTAGAAAAGGCAGTTTTGGAAAATGCTATATGCCTCTATTTTCAGAGAATGGCAAATCGATATCTGGCTAAAAGGTAAGGCTGAACTAGGTAAGCATCCTCGTTCAGCCATACAATCAGCTGTCTGGCCTGGGACAACTTGTCAGACCCTCATCACACTCCTTTTCAACTAGACCTATTTAGCACAGTGTTGTTAAGATTATAGATAATTTGGCATGTCATAAACACAAAGACAGGTTTGGGGATAACAGAAAGATGGTAGGGTGTAGTGACATATTCCAGAAGGCCTTGTGTGTAAATTTAAGAAGCTTGTTTTATAATAGTCACTAAACAGTTGTGAAAACAGTAGCTTAATTTCAACTGTGTATTAGGACAATAACTAGCTACCATGTGAAAAATATATAAAGAAACTAAGAGACTGGATTTTGAGTGAACAATTAGACTGCTACTAGATAAGGGATTATGAAATCTTAAATGAACAATGGAGCAGGGTGGCAATAAGTAAATATGACAAAATAATTTAGTGCATTCTTTAAGGTGAGGGTTAAAAATGACTTTGAGATTTCTAGTGTTAGTGATTGAAAGGACACCACAACTCAAATACTCATTTACAAAAATCAAAATCAATGTAAAAATTCTATAAAAATGTGGTTTTCTAAAAATCTACCAACAAATGTTACAGTATTTGATTTTATGAGTTTTCTTTAGAAAATCAAAACCTGAAAAAAAATCAAAACCTGTATAAATTTCAACATATTAGAGATCAAAACACAAGAGTGATTTTAAATTAAAGGAGATTTACCTGTAACCAAAAATACTACCCTCACTGTCTCTTAAATATGATTTGTGACAAATCCCCATGATAAAAGTTATTAGTTTTTAGGAATATTAGTGACATGATTCAGTTTAGTATGTTTCAAAACTTTCTCACCCTAGTATTTATTCAGTGGTTATTTTTTCAAGCTATTCTTCCTAATAGAATATATAGAGTTATGTATGATATTTGTTGTGGATACTTGTAAATATCTCAAAATTAGGAAGTTATTCACTATATATTAATTGCTAGCAAGTAGAATGGTATGAGAATAAGAGCAATTCAAGAGAAAATCTCCAACCTGAATTGTGCTTAATCTCTTTACTCTCCCTATACTAAAAATTTAACCAAACAACTTTTACTGTTAGCTAAAATTTCTCAATATGATCTCTGACACAGATGCCAGGGAGATATCAGATGACCAAACCTTTGCCAGATAGCAAAGATGAAAGCGTTGCTCAGTTAAAACTAAATTATAAACTCATGGATGGTAGGTTTTATGGACTCACTGAACTATTTACCAATTCCTAACATAAGTCATTTTAGGAAATGAAATGCTTAAATAAAGACTAGATTTTTATGGCTCTATTTATGCATTTATCTTTATGACTTTGGGAAGGTAAGTGACCTCTTTTGCCATGTGTCTTACAGACTTTGACATGAGGATACTGAACCTGACAGCAATGAGAAAAATGTGAGTTTGTTTACATTAACCTTGAAAATTATTAATGCTAATAATTGTAAAGGAGTAACAGAAAATGTGAATCCTGATTCAAACCAAAGTTTACTTTGTAAAGTCAACTTTGTTAGTCTTCCTAAATTATTTTTCATTAGCCCTTGAAGATGTGAAATTTGAAACCTACCCTACAGGTACCATTGATGGAGTAAGAATCCAGTGCATGTGTAGTTTTCTGGTTTTAGCTTATGTATTCTCCATTTTACCGGACTTAGCTTTAAAAGCTGGAATATAAAAGAAAATATAAAGATTGAATTAAACTAGGTTAATTGGATTAAAACTTCAGGTGGGAAAAATTAACAGGATCCAACTTGAAATTATAGCAAATAGAAGCTATTATTGTAATGCCAAGAGTCAATCATGTGCCTGGCAGAAGTACCTGGCCCTTAAAATATCATTTTTTCAGTTTTCACAATTGTCCAATAATGCTGTTATTAACACTTTTTATAGAGGAGAAATATAAGACCCAGCAAACATCATTAGTTAATTTAAAGTTACCTAGCTAGGACATAGAAGGCCCGGAGTTCTAATGTAGAAATGTCAGACACCGTGTAGAATATTTACATGCCCTTAAGTCTGTTTTCATCTATAATTCAAGATTACTCTGACAGGTGGGTTGTCTGGTGACTGTGCCTAGCTTTTTCTTCTATTTTTGAATCTCAGCTAATTATTCAGCAAATGTAATATCACTTTTATATGACTAGGATTAAATTTAGAATCCATGCCCTCACATTCAAATTAATCAGTTATCAAAGTAAGATCTTTCTCTGTTGCCTTTCTATTTAATCCTAATAAGGAACTGAAGTGAACAGCACAATTCCTACACTATTAACTCTGAATTGAGCCTTCGAGAATTTTTCACTTCAAGGTCTTCATAGTTTTATCGTCTCAGCCATAGTATCCCATTTAAAAAATTAATATGAACTAGGTTAGTAATACAACTGTACAATAACATTTCAGCATGTGTATTTTTCTGGGTATCCATTCTTGCCTGTCATTAGTATTGACTTGCATGATTTAAAAACATTCAGTATTAATTAGAGCCCTGAAAATTGGCTGTGCATGCTAAAATATGGCTACTCGTAACTTCGCAGAGATTTTCAAGCACCTACTTTGCTCTTATCTGACTCTCTGATTTATCTTTGATGCATTCCACCATTTAAATAAAATTTAGAGATTGATTTATCTATTAAATTTCTGAAGGAGGTAAAAGCAGTTCATCATTTTTCTTCTGCTTAAAAGTGTTAGATCTACATTAAGATCATTTTCCATTTCTCTTGGGCCTTTTTAAATTGTGTTCTAAGGTGAGAACAATGAATTACCTGACAGAAAAAGGTTTTACCTGCACTGCCAACCTTCCAGTGCATGATAAAAGGATCTTATGTAGTTTTTATGCAGCCCAAATGGCTGCTAGCAGGCAACTGTGACAGACAACGGCCAGACATCATCTTTATTTCACAGACCTCCCAGGACAGCTAGCGAATCAAGCAGGGGGACAAAGTGAAGGATGAGAACGCCAACTCACTTCATTTAGAAGGGACAGAGCTTACATTTGTCTCTCCACCTTTGAAAAAAAAATTGCAGAATTGCAATAAATCAAACTTCAAAAGTTGAAATGGTTTGAACATTACTTGAGCCGGGAAGGACTCTGCTGCAAAATTAAGAATCTTACTCTATAAGAGGAGTTTAGGACGAGCCTTGAAAACATGAGGCTAAGTGAAAGAAGCCAGATCAAAGGCCATATATCATGATTTCATTTATATGAAATGCCCAGAATAGGCAAATCAATAAAGACAGAAAGTGGATTAGTGGTCACCAGGAATTGGGGTAAAGGCATTGAAGAGGAGCTGCCAATGAGTACAGGTTTCATTTTAGGGTGATGAAAATTTTTTAGAATTAAATAGTGGTGGTAGTTGTCCCACTTTAGTAAAACCAAATGAATTGGACGCTTTAAAAGACTACAATGGTATGTGAATTACTTTTTCCTCCAGAAATGGCCTCAGACGCACATTTTGAAGATGTTTGAAACTGAAAAATCTAGATGAAAGAAAATACCAATTTGACCAAATGCTAGGTAGTCTGAGTTTAATAAGAGTACATATTCTGAAGTTAATTATTTTCAGACACTTGAAATACCCTTAAATATTTCAGACAGCAGGCAAGGCATGAAGTCCTAAAGTTTTCAAATATATTTCTTTTTATTGTGATTATGAGGTTGAAGCCCAATAGTCCCTAAACTCTTAGCCTAGAGGTACTGAAGAATTTACTTTCACAAGACACACACATAAAATAGCCAATAAGAGATTAAAAAATAGAAAAGCAATGTGGAGCAGAGTCAAACTTTAGTATTTCTATTATTCTAATTTTATTTCCTAGTATGGAGATATACTTCAATGACTTAATATTAATTCTGAAGTAGAAAATTCCATGACTGAAAGATATCTAGCTTTTTTCCCTCTCTTTTGGATATGTCTAAGAAGCTTTATTTTAATGAAATTAAAACTGCTTCTTACAAAATAAAACCATTAAGTTTATATGCTAATATTATAGCAATTTAAATGTGATGTGGTTAAATATAAAGTTTATTGAAAACCAGTTGTGTTTATGGAACCCCCCTCTCCCCAGCACACACACACATTTCAAATGCATCTAGAAGCACAATCAAATAGCAATGTAGAGATTCTGGAAAAAAAAAAAGTGTTATTCATACAAATTCCTGTATTCTGTATTTCTCAGTAGAAAAATCAAATCAAAGCATCTTATTTTCTGTACCTGTACTATATACAAGTTGAACTGCACATGAAAATAAATGTCTTACATTTTGATTTGCAGCTATTTTATTTGCTAAACTATTCTCCTTAACAACAAACTGGAAATGTGATTCAGTATCTTGTAGTTAACAAAACAAATCATGAAAGAACTAAGGGGAGAAACATCAAAGGAGAGTAGCAGAAAGATAAGACTATTTTTACATTTTTACTGAGATGGCCCAAGACCTCATTGCATCTAACAATGACCACAGTGGACACTTCTTATATTAATGTGAAATAAGTCCTGGCGCTCCTTATCAAATTTTGGTAGACTATTGTCAAATTACGTTTGTATAATTCTCTCAGCTTCTCACTGAAACACAATTTTGTAAAAATATACGTATAGGCGTAAATTTTAATATTTAAACAGTATGGAAACTTTCAGATTCAGTAATATATATGTCTATATTTTTGTTAGATAATATTCATATATAACTCGTAAGTTTACAATTTGGAGCTAGGCTGACATTTTAAATATACCTAGATATAAATATCATTTTATAGTTTTAGTTAAAATATTTTTTTTGGTTTTGTATCTTCTATTTAGTTGAAAAGAAGTGGCTACTGTAGAACCAGAAATCATCTAAAATGAAAAGGTTATTTTGTTACTGGTGCTATTTCTATTTTTATATTTATTTTCTAGCTTACTTCATCTTAGAAATTCTCATTTAATACACAGTGAACTGGATCTCCAACACTGAACATTATGCTCCTAACCTGCTCATACTCTTTGTAGGCTGACCTCAAGAAAATGCAACATTATTTAGAGCCAGTTCCATTTAACAGAATCTCAGAGTATGATACGAATTCTCTAGATAACATGATTATAAGAATACTGATTTTTATACTTCAAGAATACTTTTTTTTTAAAGATCTTATTTATTTTTTGACAGAGAGAGAGTGAGCACAAGCTGAGGGAGAGAGAGAGGAGCAGGCTCCCTGATGAGCAGGGAGTCCGATGTGGGGCTTGATCCCAGGACCCTGAGATCATGACCGAGCTGAAGGCAGCCGTTTAACTGACTGAGCCACCCAGGCACCCCAAGAATACTTACTTTGAAATTACACATTCTACAGTGTACACAATGTTGTTTATTATAATATTTGAATTATGTCATGCTTCCCTTGAGCTGCATGTCATCATGTACGATCAGAAGTTTGCTTCACAAGAGGAAGGAGTACATAGAAGCTGGATAGATAGTCAACATTATAGGAGCCTTCCTAACCATAGCTATTGAGCATGGAGCTACTGACTGACTTGTCTGTATTTGCATAACTGTCATTTCATTTTGGCTTTACTATAACTAAAGCAGATAAAAACAATATGATACTTTATAAATTATTAATAACTTATTTATTAACTCTTAATTATCAACTACCTATTTGGTTAACTTAATGCCTATTACATTTAGCATCATTAACTATTTAAGACAATTCTTAACAATAAATGATGATTTTTTTCCCTAACTCAATGTATAAATACCTGTATGATAAAGAGCTCATTTAACAACCATTTCTTATGATTGTTATTAAGGTTGGAAAGGGGGGTGGTCATGACATTAAAGGCAAAAATGGAATTTCTTTCAATTTATATTTTGAGTATTGTATATTAACAGAATTACATATTTTTAAAGTTTTAGGTGCTTGAGAATTTTTAATAGTTATGGAGACTACATGAGCATAATGAATACTTAATAACACAGTTGATTTATCATTCACCGTCCATTATGGTTATTTAAAACCTTATTCGGTTTCTAGTTATTTGACAATTTAGTCACATTTTTATACATGTACAAATTATGCCATTGATTATCGGCGGGAAAGAGTCAAAACTGAAGTATTGGTATAGATATTCATGTGTGTAGCAAACAGCAGTGGAAATAAACCAACTACTGTTTTATATAAAAAGATATGTAAATCTCACACAAAAGATATCTGGAGCTAGGTAAGCTATACATAAAAAATAACACATGATTCCATTTAGATAAAGCCAAAAACAAGTGAAACTACTCTATGGCATGGGCAGTTATGCTAATGCCTGGAACTTGATGTGAAGGTACATCTATGGAGCTGCTAATGTTCTATTTCTCGAATAGTATGATAGTTATACAGGTGTGAAAATCACCAATTACATATATATGCATTTTTATATATAAAACGTAGTTTAAAAATATTTAATAAAAGTATTAGAAGCAAAGTGCTGAGTGCTGTAACTTTTTAAAAATCCTGCAAAAAACAGGTACAGTGGCTTTTTGAACTTCATTGTAAAAGATATAAGAATAACTGTCTCCTTAGATTGTGATCAAAATTGATCACTTGATCACTTGATCAAAATTAAAAATATGGATTTTACCCCATGGAATATTAAACATAATAAACATATCTAAGTGCTACTTCTAATTATCATTAAAATGATATTTATGAAGAATATTAAGAATTTTTGTTAAACTTTTAAAGTGAATAAACACTGAACATTTAGTAACCTACAATAAGATGAAAAAAATAGAATAAATTGTTAAGTTACTTTGTATTAGGTTAAAATGGTTTTCTTTTTCTACTTTGTTTTTTTAGATCTTCAAATTTTCTAAAACTAACAGGACTTATAGCCTAAAAACCATGTCATAAAAGTGCTCATTTCTCGGGGCACCTGGGTGGCTCAGTCGTTAAGCGTCTGCCTTCGGCTCAAGTCATGATCCCAGGGTCCTGGGATCGAGCCCCGCATCAGGCTCCCTGCTCCACGGGAAGCCTGCTTCTCCCTCTCCCACTCCCCCTGCTTGTGTTCCTGCTGTCGCTATCTCTCTCTCTGTCAAATAAATAAATTAAAAAATAAAATAAAAGTGCTCATTTCTCAAGACTGTTGAATCACAGATCTGTACCTCTGAAACAAATAATACATTATATGTTAAAAAAAAAAAAAAGATAGCAGGAGGGGAAGAATGAAGGGGGGGGACATTGGAGGGGGAGATGAACCATGAGAGACGATGGACTCTGAAAAGCAAACTGAGGGTTCTAGAGGGGAGGGGGGTGGGGGGATGAGTTAGCCTGGTGATGGGTATTAAGGAGTTCTCCATGGAGCGCTGGGTGTTATACGCAAACAATGAATCATGGAACACTACATCAAAAACTAATGATGTATGGTGATTAATATAACATAATAAAAAAATTTATAAGCCAAAAAATTTTAAAAAGTGCTCATTTCTACTTATCTAATGATTCAAAGACTGGGTTTTATTATGTGTAAAATATTTCATGCAAGAAAAATACGTAATTTTTTACTATGCATTATTTATAATAGAGGAATTTGATGAATGATTAAGGAATCTTACATAGTTAAAACATGTACATGTACATCTAAATACCAATATGGTAATTATTATAATTTACAAAGGGCTTATAAAAGGGTTAAAGTCAGTTTAAAAAGTACAGTTTTCCTTTCACCATAATTTTCATTGCTGTAATGTACCCTGGAATTATGTCTTGTTGTTCAGTAAAGATTTTAAATGCATAATATGTACTTTTTTATTGAGAAGCATTTATGAAATGCCAACTCTCATATACTGATGGTCTGTAAAAGTCCACGTCAGAATAATTATTTCCCAACATGCTACCACTGGAGTAGCAGCATAGATGTCTCTAGGAACTTGCATAAAAAAAAAAAAATCAACTTTATCAGAAACTCTGAGGTGGGACCCAGTAATCTATGTGTTAGCAAGTTCTGAAAGTGAGTTTGTTCCATGGTATAGTTTGAGAGTGACAGGTGTAGGCTAGCATATAAAGGACTGACTCAATGTATTTTTTGTGGATATTGGATTTAAACTTACCAGAGCAGTAAATTAAAATGAGTCATTGACTAGGGAATTAAGTTTACTGTAAAAAATCTGCCTAGAAAAATGATGTCTATATATATAAATAACTAGACACAGGTCCTTATAGGATCCCCTATTTATAAAGGTCTACAACACTGTTGTGAGTAGACTAGTGTAGAAAAAAGAGATGACTAAGTTAAATTATTATTTTAAATTTATATGACAGTATTCATATTAGTCAAGCTTTTCTCCAGTCACTGTTTATCACCAAATTCACCAAGAAAGTGATCTGGAAATATCACATACACTTTTTATGGACTAGGAAGGAGACTGAGATTTATGGTGAAATTACTTAGAATCCTGTGGCTAAGAAGGAGCAGACCAGAATTTCTGACTTTGATATTCTGATGAATGTATTTTAAGAAAAAAAAAATGGAAAGAGCAGTTTTTGTTTGACAGGCATAACCACTCATGGATTTTTACCATGAGTGTATGTGTGTGTGTGTTTGCCATTAGATTCCCCACTATTACAGAAAAGGAAACCAAGCTTTTATGTGAGGCTCAGAGCCATAATTAAAACAATCAAATTCAAGATCTCTAAAAAGATTCTGAATAGATTACAGATTGCTTAAGAGCAGAATATAATCAAGCAAATTCAGAAAGGATTTAATAAAAACTCCTGTCTTAATTATATGTACCAGTGCAGTGGAGAGCCTGTAATAAGGAGGGATCATTTTGTTTTGTTTTTAGCAGAGACTCATTATCTTGCCATTTGTCAGAACAAATATTTATCTTAAAATCTGTATGTGACCAACCTTACAAGTTTTCTCCCTGTGCAAACTACGTGTGTCTGAATTTCCTTTCAACCACAGAAAAGATCATTCAAAGCTCATCGGATTCCTGCTTATCTACTTTTTTGGGTCTGTATACAAGAGTAAGTGATAGACTGTACCCTTAATTAACACCACTTGACCTCCATCAAAATATAAATACAATTTGTCTTAACTATGTAGAAATAGAAAGATGTGAGCCAGGTTATAAACTAAATTGAAAGCACGGACCATATATCATTCTATTCTTTCTAGTTAGCTATGGAGGCTAAATTACCTCAACACTCTATTCATATTGCATTGCATATGTTACATTTTTTTTTAAGCTTAGCTTCAGTGCCCACATCAATGTATATAGAATTTTCATGACAGAAAAATTCGATTCAATTGAACTGGGTATCTGTTATATGCCAGGCATCATGCTCGGTCCTAGGAACTCCCTGGTGAATAAAAAAGGTACTGCCCTTCTTGGCAAAGACAGACAATGAACAAATAATTTAAGTGTAATAAATGTTATAAATGTGGAAATATAAAAGGACTATGGATCCAACCTAGACAAGAGAAAAAGGCAAGCCCTTCCAGAGCAAATTACACAGCCCCTGAGACCTAAAGGTCTGATATAACTGAAAGGGGTAGATATGGAGGAGAGATTGCATTCATAGAGAAGGCCATGTTCAGAAGCATGAGTACACGGTTTATTCTCAGAACACATGGGGGCAAAGCAGGGGTGTGAGTGTAGGGAAAATACTGGTGATGGGTATTAAAGAGGGCATGTACTGCATGGAGCACTGGGTGTTATACGCAAACAATGAATCATGGAACACTACATCAAAAACTAATGATGTATGGTGATTAATTAAAAAAAAAAAGTGTACTGAAGAACAAAGCAGAGACCATTTACATGGCCTTGGAGGCCAGATATAGGCCTTCACCAAAGGTGAAAAAGAAGAAATAGAATATATGTTTTAAAAAAAAAAAGGTTGAACAGGGTAAGAGAATAGAACTGAGTTGAGCAGTTTTGTGGGATAAGAATGAAAACAAGAAATATCAGAGCTTGAAGAGGAAGACGACTGTTTAACCTAGGGGAAAGAGGGAAATGTAGAGATAAACACAGGAGAGTTCTTTCTAAGGAATCTGAAAGCTGTGGCAATAATGTGATGCATGTAACTTAATATCTAATAGGCAAGGAAGAGCTGTGCAGGTGTCTCCTTTCTTACATATTACAAAATAATCTGTAATTGCAACTTCAAACTTTATACCTGATCTGGGTGAACCCCTTTAGTTTTTTCTTCCCTTCTATACATTCCTCTCCTCTCAGCCCATATATGATATGCTGTCTACTTTTTGTGAAACTAGGGCTAATCTCCATCTACAGCTGTCTTCAGTTTGCAAAATTTTTTTCTATTTGTGAAAGTAGTCCACGAATCATAATTTTGATAGAATTGAAAATGCCTTTCTTGACATAGTTAATACCATACATTTTGGAATTATTCTCATTGTATTTAGAGATCTCTTTTGATCAGAATCCACAAGAATGAGATGCTAAAGGGACCTGTGGAGCATTCTACTTCATTATCCTCTACGGGCACAAGTACAGAAATGCTGTGTTGCACAATGGATGGAAGTTGGAGTCAAAGAAACCTGAGCCTAAATTCTAGCTTTATAAACTTGGGCAAGCTATTTAAACTTCTTAAGCCTCAGTGACTATCTGAAAAATATGGAAAAAGTATCTGCTTTTAAAATAAAGTATATGTCACCAACAATGCTCAATAAATGTTAAATTTTTTCTATGAAAATATTTTGAACTAGGTTTTTGTTGTCAGTTGTTCAGTGCTATTGAGAAGTATTAAATTTAGAAGAACACATCACCAAAACATTAATGTTAGTAATTATTATTAATTAATAAACAAGGATCACTGGGTTCAAGGGCAGAATAGCAAACATCTGGGTAATTTCGCAGACATCATTGTATATAATTTAATGACATGCAATATATTTTTAAAATGGAAGTCTTAAAAAGTGTTATCATAGAGTACCATGATATTCCTGTAGTATCTGGTATGTGCACTATGCTAGATGTGCAATTTGTACCTATTCTCTAAATCTGAAACAGCTCTTCTCACTGCAAACCACAGAGAAGGAACTGAAATGTCTAGGGTTTGAATGACTCTTCCAAGCTCACTCACCTAATGCTTACTGAAAATGCACTTTTGAACAAGGACTGTTTCGTGCCACAGACCATACTCTCTACATTTCATAACATCATAAATCAAAAGAAATTCCACAAAATCTTTTAATTGGAAGACAAGATTGAGAAAGAAATTCCAACCAGGAACTTGAGAGATACACTTCCAGGAAAAATAGCATGCTAAGTTGCTTTGCTACAGTCAAGTGATGAAGTCTTTGTTGTCCAAATCCTCAAAGTCCTTGTGATTCATAAAAATGAATTTATTTACATGCCTCATTAAGTTCAAAAGCTCTATTCCTTAGGAGTTATATATGAAGAAGCTATGTGTTGTGGTGATTCTACCCGCCCCCCCCCCCACCGCCACCCACTGTCTTCTGTGGGAATTGGACACAGATATCTAGCCTGTGAGGTATATATTCCATGGACTACTCAAGAACATAAAAAAAATAATTTTCCATCTACCAAATTAATGCTGTGCAGTAGTAGGGGAAATAATCAATGACACATTTGATTCTACTGGCTCTGGCTAAATTACTTCAATACTCAAAACCCAGTATTGAAGGTGTTATAAGTTCCAGATGGTTCTCAGATATCACTAGTAAGTTACAAAATCTCTTTATATTTTGAGCCAATATAGAATATTCCTGACATCTAGACACAGGTGAAAGTAGCTTCCATTTCACTGCTGTCTCTCTGGAAACTGTCAAAATAACAAAATGTAACTGCCATCTAAATTATTCTGTGACCTATTTGCTTTAGGCAGTAAGAAATATAAAAGTCATTACATGTCTTTTCTAATTTTCAGACACAGTTGCAACACTACCAAAATAGGATGAAATAGATTGGAAAAATCTGTGAAGAATCCTATACACAACCCCTCTCATTGGGACTGTTGTTTACATTATGCATGGTTGAAGCAGGTGTTTGCAAGATACAAGTTCACACACACACACACACAAATTTACATAGGTGCTAAATAATTAAATTGTTACATTTGGTATGCTGTACGTAGAGCAGTAGTACAGATGAGTTTGCAACATTACAGGCTTTTGGACTGTGGAGTTATATTCTGGTATTCAGATTGTTGATGGATGTTTAGTTTGGGAACAGGGAAGAGCTAACTGATGATTTTCAGATTGCACACCCCCACTATTTCTCATCTGCTCAAGTGAAAATCATAATATTGCACTGAGGATGAGCATTAAATTCTTCAGTTCATTTGCATTCACCTCTCCTTTGAGGCCTATTGTCCTCTCTCTTATGTTATAGCACATGATTAATTTATTCACTCACAATTACACTTGAAACAAAGCTTAATTGAAGAAGTAACTTGCTTTAAAGACAAGAGGTGAAGAGACTGCTTCTAGATGATGAGTTCAGCCTGAAATTTAGTTAAGAATAAGAACTTTATGGTATTAAGAGTTTTGAGCACGAGTAAAGGAAACCTCATTTAAAATGGAGTCGGGAAGCCCTAAAGGGGGCGCTCTCCTACACGTACCACTCCTTGCAGTCCGCCTAACCTGCGGAAGAGTAGTAGTCTTATCCTGAAATGGCAGGACACCTTTCACATAGGAATTTTATCTCCTGCTTTTAAGAAAAGTAAGGCAGATCTCTACTTGCCCCAGCAACAGCACGCTAACCACCACTTGCAGCCAATGAGAAACCGCCACAACCATATTCTTGCTCTTCTCCAATGAACTGTGCCAACAGCCTTTCCCAATTTCCTCCCTAAAACCTACTAAAGCTGACCTTCCCTTTGTCTCTTCACATTTGACTGTTGTTTGCCATAGTTTGCTTGTCCAAATTGCAATTCCTCTGCTATTCCTAAATAAACTCATTTTGCTAGCAAAATAACTGGCTCTTTCATTTTTATGACTGAAAGAGTCTTGGATATTGTAAAATATCTACAAGGCCATTTGGTGATTATATTTGTGTATATATTGTTACAAAGAAAGAAAATGCAATCATTTGTAAATTTATGGCAAATAAAATATTTATTTGCGTAGGGATAATTTGATTTCATAAAGCTTTGGCATTTTACCCATATTTTCCATTAAGTATTTGCTACTAATTTGAAGATTCTATCTCCTATTATTATTATTAATCATTATAAATCTCTTCCAAGAAATGTGATTTTCAACTGAAAATTACATAGCATATAAAAGTTCAATTATTTTATCGTATAATTTTTAGTAACATATATCTGAAACTCACGAATTTTTACCATAGCAAAATAATTTAAAAAGCCTATTTAAATTTAATGATCAGTGTTGAAATTACCACAAGATTAGTGTTTATATAGTTTTTTGAATGTTTTATGAGGTTTATCTGGGACTCAAAGTTAACAGATTGCTATTAATGAGGTCTATCATTCTTCATTCTTTATATATGTGTATATATATACATTCTTTATATATGCATATAGATACATATTTTTTAAATATATACATTTACATATATATGTATTTCTTGATGTCCCTCATAGAATGCATTCTATGAGAGGCAATCACACATAGAAAATCACACATAAAAAACACAACCACATAAAACCAAATTAATACCTTATCACTTTTATCCAGACTTATTGGTATTTTTTCTATTATCTTTTCAGCAGTACAGATCCTGGGCATATGGAGTGATACTGAGAAGTATTTCTTAGTGGGGTTTTACATTTTACTAACATTCATCTCTAATACTACCTTTTTTTTTTGCTTTCTGGGTAATTTCCTTTTATTGATTTATTTTCAAAGCTATAGTGACTCATCATTCCTCTACAATTTCAAATTGTACCCACTGTAACCAGATCTATTGGCATCTTTCTATTAGTGTCATCTACATTATAAATTCCATGGTTTTACTGGCAAATATTGAGATAGCAATGTTGGGTCGTATCATGTTGTAAAACATTTTGATTTCCCTTATAACCCAGCATTTTCTTCTGATAACCACTCCTCTGGACCGTTACTTATTACTATTCATCTCTGTTTGCACTCTGTTTGCAGTTATTATGTACAGGTATGGAGGTTAAGTATATCTGTTACAGAAAAACTGCCACACTCCTCAAATACATTTGTAAAAAAGCAGTTTCTAAATAACAAGTATGTCAGTAGCAGGAAAACATCTTGTGCATGCCTTTAAATGTCAGTGAGAACATGCACAGGAGCTTGAGTGGATCAGGGAAGCAGGAAACTGTCCTTTAAATCAGGCTCATGGGACGCCTGGGTGGCTCAGTCGGTTAAGCGTCTGCCTTTGGTCAGGTCATGATCCCGGGGTCCTGGGATCCAGTCCCGCATCGGGCTCCCTGCTGAGCAGGGAGTCTACTTCTCCTTCTCCCTCTGTCACTCCCCCTGCTTGTGCTCTCTCTCTCTCTCTCTGACAAATTAAAAAAAAAAAATCTTTAAATCAGGCTCATTAGTCTCTTTGAATGCCCTTCTTTTAGTATTCACTAATTTTTGAATTTTGTTTCTAAAAATGTGTGGATGTTTGTTTCCACACTAAAGTCCTACAGAATTAAAAGGTATTCTCAGGGTTTAGAATTACAAAAACAAAAATAAATACTTATTTTTTTAGAGAATTTCTGAAATCCTAGAAAAATCTTTTAAGGTAGTGAATTTCCTCCCAAATGGGACTTTTCCCTTCTTTGCTTTCCCAGTCTGAGCAATACTAAACTGTGCAAATTCCCTGCAATACTGTTTTTTGTTTGTTTTCATCTATTTCCACCGTTGTTTTGAGTGTGATCCTGCTTGATGTATGCAAAAACTGTATCTGATTACAGGTAGAACACAAAACAACATCATTGGAAAAGTCTGAAACTTCTAAGCAATAAAGTATTAAACATCAATATGTGGTCTTATTCTGATGTTACTTTTGACAGTGGTGTATTGACATTATAGATAAGGGAATTTTCCTTATTGGAATTGTCTATTGATAGACATTTTGGCACATACCTCCTTATTCATTTATACACAAATATAAAATAATTATAGAATATGAAGGTAATAAGTTTATAAAAAACATGAGCTTTCTTAGTGGGAAAAAGAATTCATTTCTCTGCATAACAAACAAAAATCCCTATGTTTCTTTTCCTCTTTCATGGTTACCACCAAGCACAGCGTTAGCGTTAATAGGCTTAGATCAAATTAGTCTCACGAACCCATTTGACATTTGTCTTGACACCCTTCTTTGAAGAAGACAAGATCTTGCAACATTCTGTCCATTCACTTATTCAATATATGTGTTGAGCATCTCTTTTGTTCCAGGCATAGTGCTAACTACTCGTGACCCAGACATGAGTAAAACAGATATGTGCTTCTCCTCGTGGAATTTGGAGCATGTTCCCTGTGGAATTCAGATGGTATTCTTTGACAAGACAGTGAACTCTTCCTGATTCTAGCAGTGTCTTTACCCCTTTGCTTCAAACCTCTTGTATTTTAGAGATACATTTTATTATAACATCTTTATAATAACTAGAAATAATTTTATTTATTTATTTTTTATTTTTTTAGAAATAATTTTAAATAGGAAGTATGTGATTGAAAAATATGCCTTATTATCTCTTCTTACCATATTATAATTTAATCAAGAAAGTTGAGAAGAGTGAAAGCATATGTATTAAAGTAAGGGAAATGTACAATTCACCTTGTAACCTTTGATAACACCTTATATAGTTTTCCCAGACTGGTTTATCATGTAACAATAAAGAAAACTTTTCTAGGCATTTTTAAGTCTCAGTTTTTCTTTTGACTGAAATGCTAATGGCATTTGCAGGTTAGCATAACTATTAACTGGTATCAGTCCAAATAGAAGTCTTATTCCAATTCCCACTGAAATCCATGCATTTTGTAATACTGAAGTTATTCCATCTTTATTTAAAAACCTTAAATTGCCCCATTTTCATCAGCAACACATTGCTTGGAAGCAGTTTTCCCAGCAGTCTCTTTTACCACATATCAATCAACATGATTAGTCCTGCCAAATACTCAAAAGAATGAAATAAAAGAGCAAAAATAAGACCAACCTGCCAGGTATAACTTTGTAGATCAAATGATTTGAAATCTCTGTACTAGTGATGATTGTAGCCCTAGGAATATTTAGAGAAAAGTAGTCCTGAAGCTAAATTTATTTAAAAAAAAAAACAAAACCCACAAAACCTTAAAGAAAAATCTACTTCCATATTCTTGAATACTCTTTTCTACAAAAAGTTAAATAGATGGTGATGAGCTGCTAAACTTCAATCTCTAATAATATAGACAATGTATAAATGATTACTTATAAAGCAAACTTAAGGAAAAATATATAAGCAAACTGCCCCAAACATATTTTTCTATATTCACCCTCATTAAACATAACTCCTCTGTAATTTGCATAACAAAATAGATCATTTTCGAACTTGCCAAGGTAACAATTTGCATAGATAAAATAATGTTCTTAGAGCTAAGTATTTTAGATAATTATTCCAATTTTTTTCCAGTGTTCCTTGTTAGTACTATGGTATCAGTAATAATGCTGAAGTAATTTAGGAATATAATACTCTGCCGTTTTTACTTAGACTTTACTTGTATTTCATTGGCAGACAATAGTTTTTAGTATAACTTAAAATTTAGTATAAAACTATAATATGCATCAATCTTAGATGAAGCCATGGAAACAGTAAACATGAGGACTCTTCCTAAAGAGGACTCTACAACCAGCTCAAAGAGTTCTTATTTTTTCCTCTCTAATATGATGTGCTATGTGAACAAATGAAACTGGATGGTCTTTTCTATTCAAAGTTTTACAAATGAGATTCTTCACTTTAGTATTTTTTAAAAAAATTTTCTATATTTATACACATACATTGGGGATAGATATGCTATATGTACATACCAGGCCATGAAGAAAGATATGTGTATCTGATGAAGAGGGATGTGTATTACATTGAGATGCTAGACATGAGACTAGGTTGAAAGTATATATGAAAAGGAAGGAAGTATCTATGTCAGGTGGCAGGCATGCTAGGCAATAGAAGATATCATCATTGAACTCCACAGACTATCATTGCTTTCCCAACTGTCCACCTACACCACCCCACCCACCCCCCACTTTAATGTAATTGTTGGATGGGCTATGAATAGTCTAAAACTCTAATGAGTATCTCATCCTCTTGCCATTTATTGCTCCAGAAACCCCAGCCTAAATCAATCAACATATAGTATTCTCACAATGAAAGGAATGAATACAACAGAAGCCAACAAGAGTTTACCACTGGCTTCTCAGAAAAGTTTTCCACTTATAAAATCTAGGGAATAGTCTTCCCTTTCCTGCTGAATAAAATTGCTATTGCTTCCAACAATCATTCTAAATCGACCATGACTGTCAAAGAATGACTGAGTAAGACTATGGAAAGAGTATGCATAAAATGTGTTACTACTATGCCATTAAATCATCAGACCCTGAATCCTATGCTCACTGTAGGATTCCTGTTACATGATTAAATATATATTAATACTGTTCACAGCAATTTGAATTGGATTTTCTGCACCTTGCAGTTAAAATCATCTTAAATAAAACATTATCTCTTAGCTTGATTGAATGTTAGCTTGATCTTGATTAAATAATTGATTCAATCTGTGGGCATTTATTGACAATCCATTAGTTCAGTAAAGACTACATTTGGCTACAAATAAGTGCCTTATATGTTTATATCTCTCTTGTGTAAACACACTCTGGATGTGAGTGGTCCTGAGCTAGTTACTGTGTCTGTTCTATGAACTCCCCAGGGAACCAAGGACTATCCTGTTAGAACTCTGCCATATTTTGAAAGGGTTTGCCCCCCTTACCTCATGTTCCAAAATGGAACATATACATCCCAAGAAGTGACAGGAAGGAGGAGATGAAAACGTCAAAATATATCTGCCAACTCTCTTAAGGAAAATTTCTGGAAGCTTCTAGATTACCCTTCTGTCCATATCCCATCTGACCTGAACTTACCCACACAATCACACTTGACTCCTTAAAAAAAAAAAAAGAAAAAGTCCTGTGTATTCTGAATGGGAATGTATAATTTTGGAAAAATGGGAGTATGGAGGTATGGATATTCAGGACAACCAAGAATTTTTGCTGCTACCACTATGTGTCAGAAATTGTGTTGGCTGCTGAATATTAACAAAATACATGATTTACAATAATGATAAATATATTACCAGTAGATAGGATAGCCATGCCTTAGTGTACAAACCTAAATAGTGGTAAGTATGAAAGAAAGTACCATTAAAAATTATGCTGGGAGGGACGCCTGGGTGGCTCAGTTGGTTAAGCATCTGCCTTGGGCTCAGGTCATGATCCCAGGGTCCTGGGATGGAGCCCCTGCATCGGGCTCCCTGCTCTACAGGAAGCCTGCTTCTCCCTCTGTTTCCTGCTCCCACTGCTTGCACTCTCTCTCTCTCTCTGGCAAATAAAAATTATGCTGGGAAGAACAATATAAATTGAAACTTCCCATGAACATTTAGGTATCTCTCATTTAGGTATCAGAGCTCTTTCTGCACTTATTTTACTTAATTAAAACATGTTATATTTGTTATGTAATTTTACTTACCCAACCGTATACTCCTACTATTTTAAAATTTAAAAGCTAAAATAACTATTATTAATGGCTAAATGTCATAGGAAAATTTACTATTTTAGACATGGGACATTTTGAAAGCAGTAAAAATGACTGTATCTCTATACATTTTTCTGTATGATAATACTTTAATAGTTCCTATGTTTTGCTTTTTGGGTATTTCTTTTTCCTCTATGTTTAAGCTGTCAGTTATTAATCTTGGTTTTGGTCACTGTGCTTTTAAGAGTCATTCTAACACCTCCATATAAAATTGTTGTTCTAAAGTAGTTTGCTTTGGGCTGAAAAAAAAAAAGAAAGAGCTTATTAGAATAGTATATAAAATAAAATGCCAAGATATATCCAACAGAGTAAAGTATATGAATTTTAGGGCATAAAACTTTAGACAACTATTTCAGGGTACCTACATGCCTGTGATTGCTTACTTCAATTTTCAATGATTGTTCAAGAGACTGCAGATTACTAAAGGAATCCGTTCATGTAAAATATAAAAATATGCCAATTTGCTATACATTATATCACATTCACTCATTAGTTTTAGACAAATTGCTAAGTCCCTCATTGTTGCCTTCCTATAATATGTCAAGGGTATTGTCACTATGAACTCTACAGTTAAGGCAGGGAAATGGAAATTAATCTATGTTGTTCAAAGAGGCTGAATGGTTACACAGGTGGCAGAGGGCTGAATGATCAAAAGAGAGATAACAGGGACTGAAGGAATAAAATGGAA
Organism: Mirounga leonina; assembly: GCF_011800145.1. Lineage (NCBI taxonomy): Eukaryota > Metazoa > Chordata > Mammalia > Carnivora > Phocidae > Mirounga > Mirounga leonina. The sequence goes on along the minus strand of NW_023270316.1, from coordinate 24,817,893 downwards.
GAAGAGATAATACCAAAAAATCTGATTTGCTAATAATGTCTCTAAACTGGAGGATACCAGCCTACGTCAGCTTCTGCACGCCAGAAGAGGCTGCAATAATAGTTCTGGACACACTAATAAGATGATCAGCATTGACACAATCAGAAAGTGTTCAAGTCCAATAATACCTTACAGCTACCTCTGCTCTAAGTAATGCTAACAACTGCCAATAGAGTAGTCCCCGTACCTTATCGACAGGCAGTACATTCCAAGAAACCCCTCCAGTGGATACCTGAAACCCTGGGCAGTACATATGTACTATGTTTTTTCCTGTACATACATATCTGTGATAAAGTTTAATTTATAAATTAGGCACAGGAAGAGATTAATAACAATAAAAATAGAACAATTACAGTATATTGTAACAAAAGTTATATAAATATGATCTCTTTCTCAAAATATCTTACTGTACTGTACTCACCCTTCTTGTGATGATGTGAAATGATAAAATGCTTACAGGAGGAGATGAAGTGAGGAGAGTGATGTAGGCACTGTGACATAGCATTAGGCAACCACTGACCTCCCGAGGATACCTCAGAAGGAGGATCATCTGCCTCCAGATCCCAGTTGACCACAGGTAATGGAAACCATGGAAAGTGAAAACAGATAACCAGGGACCCCTGTAACTGCTGTGCTAGAACCAGGAAGGTCCTCTTTCTCTCCTCCCTTCTGATCTCTATCAACAATGATTCCCATCGGCAGAACCTATTAGAAAGCCAGCCAGGAGACATGGGACAAATGCAGTTTACAAATTTCCAGTGCTCTAAGGACATAGGAAAGCAGAGAACAACATAAATAGAGAACAAAATTAAATAGGCATAGACAAAAATGAAGACCAACATTTGAACCTGAGAAGATTAACCAAATAAATAGAAAGTGAGGATTGACTTACTGGTTCTGGGATTGATCTTTGATATTTGCTCCCTACCCTCATGACTGCTTTGTAGGCTCTTCTGCCTGGAAATTTTAGAGTAACTCAGGGAGAATCTCATTACTAGATTCAATTTGGTTTTTACTTTAGTTAATTAAGGGACTACTAAGTACATGGGTCACACAAACATGTGACACACATGTATACAGTTAGACTGAAATCTCCCATAATTCTCTGGAAGCTTGACCTGACCTAATAAATTCACTCATGTTCTGTAATGAGATTATTTTGCTGCATTTAGGATTGTTCTCATTGGGGTAAGCACATTTTCTTCATTTTCCTTTACCACTCATCTAATTCACTGTATTAATATGTACATACTGTATTAATTAGGACAACTTGGGTTTTATTGTGCTAACAAACAACACAAATTCTATACACACAGAGGTTTATTTCTTGCTGCCCTATGTCTGCTGTAGACTCAAACATCTGTCTAGAGGACACTGTTTCTTGCCATCCACATAGCTAATCAGTCATCTAGCCTGCTCAGATCTTAACATTCTTCCTCCACCTCCAAACAAGATCTTGCATTTTGCAGCAGGCTATAATGTAAATGGAAGGCCTCACATGGGCTTTCCTACGCTCATGCCTGAAGTGATTCATTACTTGTAGTCACAAATCACAAAGCCAACTTAAATATAAGGGGGCTAGAAAAATGGGATATCCTATTTATTTTACCCTTATTATTCATCACTAAAAGTCACAGGGGCTAGGAATATAAAGAAGGAAATAAACACATCATCAGATAAAATGTTCTTGGGGAAGAGACTACTTAAAGTTGCATAGTCAGGAAGGACCTCCCTGAAGATGTGACATTTGAGTTCAGATCTGTATGGAATGTGCTTTTGTTTGAGATACTATTTACTACTGATTCTGACCCAGAATCTGCAGTTTCATGCAAACTATGAATTCTATTTAGTGGGGATGCAAATAATTTCTGACAAGAACCACCCCAAATCATGATTATATTGCCTCTAGAACATAAATTCTGTAAACGTAAAATTCTGAACATAAATTTGTAAATAAGCTGGCAATTTTTACTCCTATTTCTTAATTCTTACAATCAAATCTTGAAATGTTCCCTTCTCTGCACAAGTATAGTTGTGACTATACTTTGACAAAAGAGCAACACAATTCAATGGCAAAAGGATCATCTTTTTGATAAATGGTGCTGGGACAACTAGACATCTGCATGCCTAAAAAGATGAATCTAGAACAGACCTTATACTTTTCACAAACATTAACCCCAAATGGATCAGAGACCTGACTGTAAAATAATACTATAAAACTCCCCTAGAATACAGGTGCCTGGATGGCTCAGTTGGTTGAGCATCCAACTCTTGATTTCAGCTCAGGCATGGAGCCTGCTTAAGATTTTCTCTCTCCTTCTCCCTCTGCCCCTCCCCCACTATGTGCACTTGCACACATGCTCTCTCTCTCACTCTCTCAAAACACACACACAAACACCACCAACAAAAAAATCCTCCTAGAATATAAGATAGGAGAAAATCAAGGTGACCTTGGGTTTGACAATGACTTTGTGGATACAGTACCAAAAGCACAATCCATGAAAGAAAAAAAACAATGATAAATTGGAACTTCATTAAAATTAAAAACTTCTAATTTGGAAAATACACTGTTAAGAGAATGAAAGGGAAACTACATACTAGGAGAAAATATTTGCAAAACACCTATTGGATAAAAGACTAGTGTCCAGAAATACAAAGAAACCTTAAAAGCAAATAAGAAAATAAGTGATGCAATAAAAAATGGGCAAAAGATCTGAACAGACAACTCCTTAAGGAAGATATATAGATGGCCAATAAGCACATGGAAAGATGCTAAACATCATGTATCATTAGGGAATAGCATATTAAAACAATGAGATACCACCATGTACCTAAAATTCAAAACTCCCAAAATACCAAATGCTGGCAATGATATGAGGTGACACAAATGCTCACTGGAGGATTTATTCATAATTGTCAAAACTTGGAAGCCACTAAGATGTCCTTCAATGGGTGACTAGATAAACAAACTGTGGTACATCCATACAATGGAGTATGATTCAGCACTAAAAACAAAACAAAAATACCTATCAAGCCATTAAAAGACAATACAGAATTTAAATGCATATTGCTAAGAGAAAGATGCCAAATATGAAAAGTCTACACACTGTGTGATTCTAACTACATGACATTCTGGAAAAAGCAAAAGTATGGTGACAGTTAAAAAAAAAAAAATCAGTGGTTCCCAAGGGTTGGAAGGAAAGAGAGGGATGAACAGGAGAGCACAGTAGAGTTCAGAGCAGTGAAGCTATTTTGTATAACACTGTATTGGTGAATAAATGTCATGATACAATCATCAAAACCAATAGAATGTTCAACACAGAGTAAACCCTAAGGTTAAATATGGACTTTAGTTAATGATGTATCAATATTGGCTTATCAATCTTAACAAATATACCATAGTAATGTAAGATGTCAATAATAGTGGAAACTAGAGGAAAGGTGAGGTGGTATATGGTAAAGTTCCACTTTCTGCTCAATTTTTCTGTAAATTTAAACCTCTCAAAAAATAAAATATATTGAAAAATATTCTTTGTATCAATTTTACCACCCTGCTTGTGCTTTCATTAATGAATTTTTTAGATTTCTGACACATTTATACTCTGAGATCAAGATTTTATACATTTTGAAAAAAAATTTTTACATGTTGGTCAAAAAGAATATACAGAATCAAGTATACAGGGAAAGTTGAAAATAATTTTAATGCATATATTTATGTAACCACATTAGTAATTTTATTAGAACTAGAGACTCTTAAAATAAATCTGGAATATTAGAAGAAAATTTCCCAGAGCTGAAGAAATACATAATTCTGTCTATTAATAAAGCCTGTAAAGGTACTAAGAAGTAAGCATGAGACCCACAAGACACATATGATAAGAATATTGAACTATAAAGAAAAATGGAGAATACGAAAAGCTTTTAGAAGTAAGACAAATTGCCTACAAAGGAATGAAAATAAAAGTAGTGTCAACTTTCTCATTACCAAAACTGGATTATGTAGAAAATGTTTTAAGAAAATTTGAAAAATAATCTTAATTCATAACAGCCTGTTTTATCACACAGGTGGTGTTGAACACGGCTGTAGTAATTCAAACAATATGACACCGATGGGAGGGAAGCTGATTTGGAATTTAGAATTCTATATCCAAACCAAATAAACTTTAAAAATGAGAGAACAAAAATAAACCTTGGGAGAATACAACGACTCAGAAGGTTTATCTCCACGCATGTTCTCTAGAAAATTACTATAAAATAAAATTGATGTGTCAAAAATCTTAAAACTGTCAGATTCATCAACATAGTAATATAATAGGTATTGATATTAATGAAATTAAAATGTACACAATGAAATATGTAAATACATATTTTCCATATAATTTATAATACAATTATTACACCAGTGTCTAATAATATTGACTGCTAACTCTATCATGTGTTATGCCTTTAAACATATTCTTTTATTCAGTGCTCATAATTCTCTAGATAGACAGTATTTTATATCTGTCTTATAAATGAGTAAATTGAGGTTTGTTGTGGTTAATTTGGAGAACTAGAATTCAAACGCAAGTAGCCTCAGACCAGTGTCTTCCTAATCAATGTATTATCATAATAAGATGGTTTTTAAAAAATGGGAAAGTACTGAACAACCATAATATCATATAATATGGATAACATCCCATCAATAACAATCCTAGGAGATGATGACATTAGAGAATGTTTAAAGAAATTCTAGAGATGACATTAGGAATGGCTCTAGATGTTTAAAAATTATTAATTTACATAATTTATAGTATTTATATTTATTACTAAATAAAGCAAGATACTAAAACAATAGATTATTCAAAATTTTATGAGGATACAAAATATTATATATTAATTGAGAATATATTTTATCTATATAGGCAGGAGACAAAAATCTAAAAGAATGAACATTTATGTGAAAATAATAGAGTTATATAAAGAAGATAAACTAAATATATATTTGAAATAGATAACATTTTTTGATAGCTTAATGTATCCCAAATGCTTCTACTTTTCTGAGAAAGTAAAAGTAATACTTTATTGCACATCTGAAAATAAGTTTGAGAACTCAGCTCAGACGTCCTGTCCTATGCCTGTAATTTTGTATCCTCCAATTTCTGGTATAGCTCTCATACCTTTTATCCCATTCTACCTCTTCCTGCCACCTCCTCATTGCACCATCGCTCACCTCCGTCTCCTTCTTCCATGTGACAATCCAGTAATCTGGTTAGAATTTGCAAATATAAGTCAGAAGGATGTTATTCTCTTGAGTAATTGCTAACTTCAAACTCTTATCATTTTTTAGAGGAAAAAGAAATATTCACAAAAGGAAGGGAGAAAATAGTACACTTAAAGGCAGGATTAACAGATAATCCTATCCCATCAATGGCTTCTTCTCTCTGATGATAAGTTTTGTCCTCTTCTCCAGAACCCATTTCTCCACAAATTCCCTAAACTCAAAGTTTAGGTAATAGTTCTTTGTTCTTATATGCATCAGTGAGAAGTTCTCAAACTTTAGGACACTTTTATTTTTTTAGGGTACTTTAAAATCATAAAATACATCTATCAAAAAAATTGCAATTATCTAGGCCCTTCTGTAGAGTCTGATTCAGAAGATCTAGCTCAAGTACCTGCATGTTTAACAATCTTTCTGAGGGCTCTTAGGTGGATGGTCTTCTGACTGTATTTTGCTCTATAATTTCACTAGAAATTTCTAGCTATCTTTTATTTAAATAATATTTTTTTATCCAAGTCTTTTAATGAGGCCTTATTCTTTTAACAGTTAAAATATTAAATGCCTTAGCTTGGTATTCAATGGCATCTGTAATTAGTATCACAAAATTAATCATTCAATCATTCATTCAGCCATTCATCAATCCTTCCATTTAATAAACAAACAAGTATTAAGATTTATTATGTGCTGTGCATTATTGTTGGTTCTGGAAATACAGCCATGGGTAAGGCAAGGCTCTTGACCATAAAGAACTCTGTAGTAGATTGTACTATTTTTCCAAATATCCACTGCCCCCTTCTATAAGATAACTCTTCAGTGCTTCTCTCTGTAGGATGAATATACCCACCTTCTCCCATTTGCATCAGGGCCAATGGGCCATAGCATTTTCTCTGGCTAACAAGATGTAGGAAGAAGTGACACATCACATTCAACCAGAAGTTTTAAGAGCCATTGCATGGTTTTGACACTGCTTATTCTACCTGCTGCCACAAAACCAGTATATCCTAGATAACCCTGTTCCTTCAGCCTGGGTTCTAGAATATTAAGAAACAGACAGAACCCACAGTAGAGGGCACAGAACAGTAGTGAGAAATAAACCTCTGCTACATGAAGCCAGTGGAATTCTTAGTGACATCATTTTTAAACTTTTTTTTTTTTTTTTTAGCTTACAAGCAACAAATTTATTTCTCATAGTTCCAGCGGCTAAAAGCCCAAGATCATGATTGAATTATTTCGTGAGGGTCCTTTTTCTGGTTCATAGCTGATGCCTTCTTATGTCTTTGCATGGTGGAAGGACAATATAACTATTTGAAAAATTATGCCCCAGAAATGTTGAGTAAGAGATTGTTTTCAAATTGCAGGTAGGAGGTGTTGGGAGCTATCTTATGTGGTAGGCTACAAAGTCCTATTTTGTTCCTTTTCTCTTCAGCATATTTATTAATGTCTTTGATAAAGTCATTTTGGATGTTGGTGCCACAGATCAGCCAGAGCAGGAAGAAACAACACCTGATGAGTGTTGCTTTTCAGACAAGCTGAATAGGAGGAAAGGAATATCTGCCTTCCAAAACAAAACAGAAACCCAAGCATACAATTACACATGTTCATACACACACATGCACAAATATACTCTACACAGACTGCATTCCCAATTTAGTTATCCAAGGATATAAAGTCATAATAAAAATGAGTTTTCCACTATGACAAAACAGATGTAGCCAGAGTCCTTGGTTGAGGGAGGCAGTCGCCCAAACAAGGTAAGGTCTTGCCAGGTTCCAAAATGTCAGTTTGTTTCATGATTCTGACCTTTCATGCATGGAACTTCAGCTGACATTTTGGAAAATCTTAAATTATCAATCAGTGTGCTTCTTTCAAGGAAATATATAGAGGTCTTGAACCAAACAAACTCTGTACGAGCAAGGCCACACTTTTCCAGAGGGAGAACTCAAAGTTAGTGGCCAAATGACTCTGAAAAACATCTCTGCCTCCAGCTTTTTCAAGAAATCCCGTTTTTCTTACATTAGAACAACTGAACTTCAAAAATATATCATGGGAATTGTGAAATAAAAAACTAAAATTAAGCCATGATAAAAGTAACATCTGTGTTTGGACATAAACCTCTACAACAGGGGCGCCTGGGTGGCGCAGTCTGTTAAGAGTCTGACACCTGGTTTTGGCTCAGGTCGTGATCCCAGGACCCCGGGAGTAAGCCCCTCTTGGGGCTCTGTGCTCAACATAAAGTCTGCTTAGGATTTTCTCTCCCATCTTCCTCTGCCCCTCTCCCCATGCTCTTTCTCTGAAATAAATAAGTAAAATCTTTGAAAAAAAAAAAAAACCACAATAAAAATATAGGCTAGGTAGGGAGGCAGGGGTAACTTCGGTTTACCAAGATAAAATGGTCATCTCAAAATATATTTTATTTTAATGTTTGCTAGCTCACTACGCATCTACAATATTAAATATTTGTGCAGTATTACGCTTTAGAATTGTTACAAACAGAGTAATACAAAAGACAAATAACATAAGAGGAATGTAAAAATATAGTTTGGAAAAATAAATATAATAACCATCTTCAAATGCTCGATGGACTTACAGATGGAATACAGATTTATTTCATGTGCAAAGAACCAAGGAAAACTATAGGGAAGTGAATTTTTTTTTTTTTTTGAGAGAGAGAGAGAGGGAGAGCAAGAGGGTATGGGGGCACAAGCATGCAGAGGAGAGGGGCAGAGTGAGAAGAAGAGAATCTTAAGCAGGCTCCACACTCAGCACAGGGCTCAATCTCACAACCCTGAGATCACGCCCTGAGCCGAAATCAAGAGTTGGATGCCCAACCAACTGAGCAACCCAGGTGCCCCAGGGAAGCTGATTTTTAATCAATCCAAATTAGGAATGTTAAAAAGAAAACTATAGCCCAAAATGCATTACTTTTGCTGCGTCCCCAAACTGATATCCAGTCCAACTGCAGTTTCCACCTCTCCCAGAAATGTAGTTTTAACTGGTCAGTTAGGAATTTTCTCCATTGGTGCCAATGAAGCAATCTGCCATGTGGGCCCTCTCCATCCCCCAAAGGAAGATGAGGTCATCTTCTGGATAAGAATGCGATTTTCCCCTTAACAAAAAGCAACCTTGCCTGAAACAATCCTTTTCTTTTGCTAATAAGGATGCCCCACCTTCCTTCCTATAGAACCCTTCCATTTGTACAACTCCCAGCTCCCCTCTGCTTGCCAGATGGGATGGTGCCCGATTCATGAATCCTTTAATAAAACCAATTAGATCTTCAAATTTACTTGGCTGAATTTTATTTTTTAACAGGAAATTGACTAGAATTAGAACAATCTATTAATAGGTATAGACTGTGCCACTGGAAAAACACAAAGTGACTTGTTCAAATAAAGTTTAAAGAAGCATCTGCAAGAGATTTTGTAGAAGGGATTAAAATGATACAGTTAAGTTGCAAAATTGTGACCAAATCCAGTCATGAGAGATAGGTTATAAAACATAGGTCTGAACTCCATAAAAAATCTCTCACATTATTGTGCCGTGGAAAAGTGCCCGGGAAATAGATCCATATTAGCCACATTATAGGCTAGCTTCAACAACACCTAGCTCATTGATGCCTTGGCCTAATTTATAAGTGCATGGGATATTACACCTTACAGGTAGATACAAGGTCATCAATGCCTGTGGTTCTCAGCCATGTTTACCCATTAGAATCACCTGGCAGAGTTTAAAACTGTTTAATGCCAGGTCCCCTCTCCCTCCAGGTATTTTAATATAAGTGTTTGGAACAGGTCCTTGCAAAACTTGACTTCTTTCAAAACTTGCAAGTGATTATATATGCATCCAAGGCTGAGTGCCATTGAAGTAGTCTAAATTCATTATAGTGGGATTGAATGTCAGTTCCCATTGGGTGGATTATATACAGTTTTCAGTATTTTTCAAAAAAATGTTCTCATTTATTTGCATATTAAATAAACACTGGGTCTTTTAGCTAGGACTAAGAATAAAAGCAAAACTAAAGTAGCTCACTACCGACTGTAATGACACAAAGAAAATTAACTACAAGATAGTGTGAATGTAAGTAGCAGAGAGATACGAAATTGAAAAGGTAAAGGGGTAAAATTCAAATTATGATCTGAAAGGACATACATCTTGACATGGTGATTTGGATTAGAAAATCAGTATAATATTAGGATAGAGGGATGAACGGAGATCAGCTTGGAAAGAACCTCCTATACCGTAAAGCATTTGAGACTTACTTATCCTGGAACAAAATGTGGTGATATTTGAGAAAGGAGAGGAGCTCCCTCCTCCTGCTTTTTCCCACTCACATTTTTTCCCCCAACACATAAACATACAGGAATGGTTTTTAATTATTTTTTGGCATGAAGTAGGTATTCTTTAAACACTTAGGAACATCTAAATTTGAAATTCCCTTTAGTCCATGTCTCAAAGGGAGAATACAGTCTTGTGTCTGTTTTCTCACAGAGCCTGGAACTGAAGACTAATATTATAGGAAGATAATGTGATGGGTATCTAGAAACAGGAAATATGGAACTTTGGACAATCATGACCTCAGAACAGATTGCTGAACTGCTTGCTATATTTCCAAAGGAAAAAAAAATTGATTAACAACTTATTAATAGAATTTAATTATTTTAAGAACTTAAGACATTAATGGTCCTACGAATCCATTTATACATGTGTTTTAATAATAGTTAATACTGTAAATATCAAATAGATTATTATATTATGGCTAGTGCTTATTTGGTGCTTTCTGAATACCATTCACTATCTTATTGTTTCATATTATTAACTGATGAACGAAGAAACCTGTACACAGTAAATGAAGTTTAAAAAATAAATTATTATTAGATTATTTCAATCATTCTTGACTAGCAAGATGCATTAAAATTATAGGAGGGAATACAGGAAGTATTAAGTAAAATACACATACTTACTTCTGTTAATGGTAGCTTAAAAATAACCCTAGAAATAGGCCACATACTGCGTTCAAACGAGGTCATGGTCTCAATTCAAGCTTCTGTAAAATATGTATATTTTTAATCTTTGGCATCCCTTGTTTGTATGTGTGTGAGAGTGTGCACGTGAATAGCAGTGATTTGATAAGATTATGCAGACATATGGCAAGAAGCTGGGCTTCTTGGCATGTTTTGGCAGAATGACTTTAGAGATTTTTGAGTTATAAGTGAGCAAAAAAAAGAATACTTTTTAACTTTGTAAAACATTTGGATTTTCATAACTCTATATAATCCAAAATAACAGCAGTTATAAACTTTATACTTGGTAACCTTAACATTCTTATTTCAAACCAAAAGAAGCTTATGTTTTGAAGTCTATGGAAATGTAATCATCTGTAGTCTATTTTCAACATAGGCAGGAGAAGAGTTTAGTTTAAGACCACATTTAACTAAATAATTAAAATCTTTGAATCACAGACCTGTACCTCTGAAACAAATAATACATTATATGTTAAAAAAAAAAAAAAGAAGAAGAAGATAGCAGAAGGGAAAAATGAAGGAGGGGAATCAGAGCGGAAGATGAACCATGAGAGACTATGGACTCTGAGAAACAAACTGAGGGCTCTAGAGGGGAGAGGGGTTGGGGGGATGGGTTAGCCTGGTGATGGGTCTTAAAGAGGGCATGTTCTGCATGGAGCACTGGGTGTTACATGCAAACAATGAATCATGGAACACTACATCAAAAACTAATGATGTAATGTGTGGGGATTAACATAACATAATAAAATTAAAAAATAGAAAAAAATAAAAATAAAAAAATAAAATCTTTGCAGATACTCTGATTTGTTTAGCAGTACAGCTAAAATGAGATATGAGCTAATGATTTCTAAATTAAAATACTCATTAATTTACTCTTCTAGTTTAATGCTATCATTTCAGAAAAATTTTAGTTAAATGGTGTTCCATAATGTTTTACAAGTTTTAATCCAGTTTTTGGTAGCCATAATAAGAATATTATTAATGGTAGGCTTCCTATTACTCTGGTTTTGAAAAAGACAGGCTATATTTTTTAAACCTTTAATATAAAGACCACGGTGGTTAATCTTTTTGAAAAGCCACATTATTAATGGTTTCTGAAAAAGAAAAACAAAACAAAATGTGAATTTTTTTTTTAACTGTGAAGATTCTTCTAAATGCATTGAGATCATGTGTTTGATTTGTAGTTCCTATGTAGTACACAAGGCATTACACTTTTACACTGTTGGTAGGAATGTAAAGGAGTGCAACCACTATGGAAAGAAAACAGTATGGAGGTTCCTCAAAACATTAAAAATAGAACTCCTGTATGATCCAGCAATCCCACATCTGGACATTTATTTGAAGAAAATGGAAACACTAACTTCAACAGATATATGTATCCCCGTGGTCACTGAAGCATTATTATAATAGCCAAGACACAGAAGCAACCTAAGTGTTCATCAATGGATAAAGAAAATGTGATACACACTCACACACACACAATAGAATATCATTCAGCTATAAAAGAGAAGGGAATCTTGCCATTTACAACATGAATGGAACTTGAAGGAATTATACCAAGTGAAATAAATGAAACAAAAAGTCAAATAAATTTAAGATCTCATTTATATATGAATCAATCAAACAAAAAATAAAACTCACAGAAAACAGATTGGTGATTGGCAGGAAGGTGATAGATGGGTGAAATGCGTAAAGGGGGTCAAAAGGTAGGCACTTCTAGTTATAAGGTAAGTAAGTCATGGAGATGTAAGTTACAGCATGGTGGCTAAGTTATAACCACTGTATTATATATCTGAAAGTTGCTAAGGGAGTCAGTTTTAAAAATTCTCATCACAAGGGAAAAAAACTGTAGCTATGTGAGGTGATGGATGTTAACTAGACTTAACTCTGGTGATTATTTTGGGATATCTACAAATATTTAAAAAAAGGCATTACAGGTCAAACCTTATTATCACAGGTGCAAAATAACTCCTCAGAAACTATTGTTAACGTTGGTTTTCAATTATAAATGTGCTTTGAAAGTTTTACTACACCGAAGTGTTGACCCTGTTATAACACGGTCTGACACAGATAGATGTAATGATCACTTGTTTATTATTCCCACAAAAGGGAAACTGGAGAGATTTCTCTGTCATAACTATTACATGATTACAAAGGGAGAATTTTAAACAGTTTCAGATAACACACGGATGTTTGTCTTCTTTTCCCTTGATCAGTTTATCCAAATTTTGCTTGTATCTATTTTTTCAAGATAAGTGATAGATTCAACTCCCATGACAGATATTTTAGTTTATTTTTTATTGGGAAAAAATCTGGAAAGTAATATTTTTCAAATTTCCATTTGTAATTGAAAAAAAAAAAACTTGTGTGTATTTGTATGTTTGTATAAGTATGTATAAATATATATACATATATATTATATATACGTATATAGCCTACCATTATTTCGAAGTTATTTCAATCATATCTTCTTTTTTTAAAGATTTTATTTATTTACTTGAGAGTGAGTGAGCGAGAGAGAGCGCATGAGCAGAGGGAGGGGCAGAGGGAGGGGGAGAAGCAGACTCTCTTGCTGAGCAGGGAGCCTGATGTGGGGCTTGATCCCAGGACTCCATCCCAGGACTCTGGGATCATGACCTGAGCCAAAGGCAGACGCCCAATCGACTGAGCCACCCAGGTGCCCCTTAATCATATCTTCTTTTTTTTTTAAGATTTTATTTATTTATTTATGTGAGAGAGAGAGAGAGAGCACATGAGGGGGGGAGGGTCAGAGGGAGAAGCAGACTCCCCGCTGAGCAGGGAGCCTGATGCGGGACTCGATCCAGGGACTTCAGGATCATGACCTGAGCCAAGGCAGTAGCTTAACCAACTGAGCCACCCAGGCGCCCCCTTTAATCATATCGTCTTAAAGAATCACTGATATTGAGTATTTACAGAAAAATGTTCACATTCTTGTTCTGTTGAAATATTATACATGGTCATTCACTCTCATGCTTAAGATATCATTATTCATTGGAAGTTTATGAGTTTCTAAGAACTATGGCAGGTCTAAACCCCATGATATTTGCTCAAAACACAATTATCTTTGGGATCAGATGCTAGAAATAAAGGCTCTGAGTTTCATTCTCACAACTAATACTCTAACCACATCTTACTTATAATATCTTTCAATACATGAAGGCATTTAATTTATCACAGAATTTGAAATCTATATAGCAGTCATATTAATGTATAATACTCTTCAGTGAATGCCTTCATTTCACTTAGAATCTGAAGTCTCTTAGTTGAAGCTGGAACAGGTTTTTAAAATATTATTTGACATTTTAGCATAAGGATTAAAACTTTTTAACACAGGTAGCTCTTTAGGTTCAGTTTGTGTGAGGGGGAAAGAAAAAATCCCATCTCTGACTAAATTGACAGTTTTGAAGTTGAGGTTTTTGTGAGAGAATTGCTCTTTGTGGCAACTCTGTGTTTAAAGCCTTGGTGGTACACTGATTAGCCTCCTGTCCTGGCTATTGATGCAAAGAATACAAAATACATGCTAGTATTCATGATGGTGCAGTTTGAAGCTGATGAAGTCAATGCAAATGTCATGTATGGGATTTTTCGGGTGAGCAGAGGAGCTGGAATCGTGACAGAGTGTTCCTCTGTGAAAGAAGCGTTTGTGCATGCTGCTAAAATGAACTACTTGTTGCTCTGCTCAGCTGGCCCCAATCCACAAATTTTAGACCTCACATGTTCTTAGCATCCCTTTGTTTGGTATACTGTACCGTATTTTTAGCATTTACAGAGATTCCTGACATCCTTCGAACATCCAAAAACACAGCGATAGTGTTATTTTTGTTATTACTCCATTACTCTAGCAGAGTTAAGTCAAATTCCATTACACTAAGGGCATGTGGATATATTGTAAATGCTAACATGAAATCAAAACATCTTTTGCACTGATCACCTTTGTTTTGGTAGAAATGCATTTTTGTGTTAATATGGACATTTATCATTAGTCTTTTCTCTCTTTTTCTAAGTACAACATTGGCAATGCTTTACATTTCACAACATGGTAAAATTTGAGAAGTTTTTATTAGAATTTTTTTACAAGTTTGCTTTACTCAGAAACTGTTATCAAGCAAGTCCTTATGCATCCTTATTCTAACTCCAAAGTACAATCAAGCCATGATTTAATTAGAAGTGTGTGTGTGCACGCACGCGTCCTCGCACACACTCATGTGCATATATCTGTATTTTTATAAAAAATATGATGGCTATCAACAACCTTCTTCCTTGTTTCACTATTATGTAAGTGTACGATTATTAGAGTGAATAGTACTTTACCAGTTTTTAACTTAAAATGGTGATATTCCTAGATAGTAAAACAGACAAGAAATGTAAAAAAAAACAAAAAACAAAAAAAACAAACAGATACCAGTCAAGGCTAGAAGTGCATTTGAGAGATTAAACCAGCCATAAAACATTTCTGAGAAGCTAAATTTAAGCTGGCTATGGTAAAATTTCAAAACCAATAGAACTATTTTATCAGCTAAATATGGGTCAATTATAAACTGTTAAGGAATTACTGAGTCAGATATAAATTTTGGGAACATGTTAATCATTTAACTTTGTCATTCTGAATTAAGCATAATACTGAAATTACAGAAATGTTTACATTTTTTAAAGGCCATGGATGATATTCTAAAGGAATTTTAACATAATAGCTCCTCAGTAGGATATATTATTTAATATAAACTATCAGTAACTAATTACAAATATAAATATATGAAATGAGATATTTTCATTTGGAAAAATATAAAAATTATAAACTACTTAAATTATTGAATAACACTGTACTGTAATATATATTGATACAATATTATAAAGAATATCCCAAATATTTTTAAGTTAAACCAACTACAGAAATGAAGTGATGAATATATGAAGCTACAAAATTGTCATTAAAATATTAAGTTAAATCTGTGTAACTCTTTCCCTCAAGACATGCAAAATAGAAAACAAAATACACAGTGATTCTTAAACTTCACTTTGTACCAAAATCATCTGGAAAGCTGGTTAAAAAACACATCACTGAGCCCCACCTCCAAGTTATTGATTCAGTGGGTCTCGGTTAGGGCCTGAGAATTTGCATTTCTAACAAGCTTCCAAGTGAAGCCAATGCAGCTGATATGAACACCACACTTTGAAAACTCCTAGATTAATAAAGAGATAAGGGGATACTGGCATGCAATAATGGCTAAAAATGCAAAGCAAAATTAAATTTCCATAATTCTCAAGAACACCATCGCATTTTAGTTGTCACCTGCTTGTTAAACAGTGTGAACCGAGTAAGATACCAACATTCAGTGACTTTGTCCCTTCATCCAATCAAGGCAGATTCTATAACGTTATGGTTCTTGTCAGATTTGAAAAAGTCAGACATATTTAATCAAGTGTAGTAGTCTAATCTCCTCATTCAATGCTTATCTTCTATACTTCTGTGCCTAAGTCAGGCTCAACTCTGGCCCTAGTAACCCACGTGGGGTAGGTAGTAGGTTCTGCTTTCTCCCTGCTTTCTTTTCTCTTTTAGGTTCCATGCTTCTGTACTAGGTCAGGATAGGAACAAGAGGAGGAGAAAGGAACAAGTGTCTCTTTTGGCTGCATCATCTTTTCTCCCGTATCTAGGCGATCATTGATGTTCTGTGTGACATCTGAGGGCTGGCTATCTCACTGTATAGGTAAACTTACAGACAGGAGATATGCAAAGAGGGTGATTCCTTTGGCTTGCCTTCTTCCAACCCTTCCGCTACCATCCCACAGTCTTTTGTTCGCTTGGCAGCCAGCAGACTTGGCAGGCTTCCTGATTGAGATACCAGCAACATGTCTCAAATTTGATTTTCATGCACTATAAATACTATAGAAAACTTATGCATCCTTGCCACGTCAAGTGATGGTTCTGCTTGCTGCTCCATTTTGTGCCTTCTTCCTGCCCAGGATTTTCACTTCAGTTCCCTCCCCAACTCCTGCTTAAATAAGCATATGTAGCTGATAGTTTAAGAAACAGACCTTCAAATGGAAAAGGAAGGCAACCCTAAAACTCTGTGAGTAATTTTGTTGGAAACATTCTTACTTGGCTTAAAAGGGATCAGAGACTAGATTAGAATCAGAGTAGCAGAGCCAATTTAGCCTCTCTGATTAAATGCTGAAGTGGATATCTGGCCTCTAATTGCCTGTTGCTTGACTCTTCTCAGTCCCCAATTTTGGATTCCACTATCAATTTTTGGGCAACAACAGAAGCACAACTGAGCATTCTGTTACATTACTAAAGAATAGGATAAAAATTCAGTCTCAGAACCATTCTGAGAACAAAATCATGAAATTCTAATTCAGTTTCCCAGAAAATTTTGGTAGGGGAGATGGAGAATTTTACAATTAGTTTAAAATTAGTGATTTGATGAGAACATGTTAAATTTCACATAGAATCAAAAAGAAAAAAAGGGAGGGAATGGTCTGTTTACATAATGGCTACATTGAATAAATTTTTTCAGTAAAGCTGTCTATGGGATAGAAAGAAGCAAAGGATTTCAGACAGACATTACGGGAACAACATGGTGTGACTGGTGTATTAAAAATTTTAGACAGAAATGCTTAGCTCTGGGTAGAATTAACATCTGGTTTTTCAGGTTACTGGCCTGCTTCTGGTATTCTCAAACCCAAATTCTTCCAGGTACAAGCTGACAGGGAATCCTTAAACTATTTACCCATTTATCTCATTTTCTAATATGTGAAATGGGAATAAACCATTCTACCGGACTGGTGTGATAATTAGGAGAGATAACTTATATACCAAGTGCCTGCATAGTGTCAATATGAGCACTATTAGTACAGTCCAGCAGGATCTACTAGAAGTCAGTTAACATAATTAAACTATTAGGCCTGGATTTTTAAATAATGAGGAAGTTCACAGAGACTTAAAGGCCAGGAAAGTAGGATTCAAAATTAGTGTGCATAAGAATCATCTGGAAGGGCAGTTCTTTTTTTTTTTTTTAAAGATTTTATTTATTTATTTGAGAGAAAGAATGAGAGAGAGAGCATGAGAGGGGTGAGGGTCAGAGGGAGAAGCAGACTCCCTGCCGAGCAGGGAGCCCGATGCGGGACTCGATCCCGGGACTCCAGGATCATGACCTGAGCCGAAGGCAGTCGCTTAACCAACTGAGCCACCCAGGCGCCCTGGAAGGGCAGTTCTGCAGATCTCTTCATGGCTAGGATGAAGCCAAAAATTTAGATTACATCAAAAGCTATTCTGGATTGTTTTTCAAATCACACTTTGAAAAATGGGGGAGAGGGGTTGATGTTGGTTAGTGGAACATACTGAGAGAATAGAATAAAAGCATAGGACAGGACTGGAGATGAGTGGTACTGAAAACTTTAGCATTAACCATATGTTAAAATTCAAAATGGAATTACACCATCCCATGCACTTGTTATCCTATACATATGCTTAGAGATATTTTGATCCATGCACTTTTCTTCTACTGCCTGGTCTACTGTGTGCAGTAGTTAGGGCAGGTATTGTAACTATTGGTATTATATAGGGTTCATCTGCTATATACACAGCATCTTGGCTTTGTCACAAATTCTACTGAGATTATGATCTCAAGACAGTGAACCTAGACATGTTCTAGTAATGGGGGAAAAATTAAAGGGAAAATATTCTCTATGTCCCAATCCCTTTCTTTTAAGGCAAACTAATTCATTAATTAGAGCTAAGCTATGGGGTTCTGTTAAATAAATGTAACAAAAGTCATTTCTACCAAATGCATAAAAGGATGATTATTGTTGTTGGATATTTTGAACTCATCCACTGTATTATAGTTCGGTAAAAATATTCTATTAACACAATCAAGAAATCTCTAAAATATTCTAAGAAATATTATAATTATTAATATAATTCAAGAAATTATGTAGAGTATTTGTTCCTCATTTATTTCAAGCAGAGTATTTGCTCCTAATTTATTTCTGCCTCAAAACATAAATAGAAAAATGAATTCAGTAAAGTTTCAGTTCCTACATATGGTAAATATATAGGAATTAAACTGTACCCTTAGGAAAGAATTCTAAGAAAGGAATTTCAAGTTTCTCTGTTGATTGTGTACTTTCCAGTTTAAGGTAATCTACATTCCTGACAAGATCATCATAAGAACTGACATTTATTTAGTACTTATCTGGGATTAGTCAGATATTATGAAGTCTGAAATTTTACCCTACTTGAAAACAGCTAGTTTACCTGGTAGAATTTTATATTTACCCTGACAGAAGAACACAAGTTCCCTGGGTCAGAAGTATTATCATTTACAGCATAAAGAGCAACCCGAGCCATACCATATAGTGGTTCTCTGTGCCCCCATTCCCACAGGGAAACACCATGAGAACCTGTCACCACAAGAAAGAAACTCTGAATTTTAAAAAGATTCTGACCTTTATCAGAGTTGTTGGCGACTTTCCTATCCTCCCTTTTAGAGAGAGTGAAATTTACTCATTGCCATAGAATGTAAGCAGAATTCCTCCATGGGAGACTAGAATGCCATCTTTAGGTTATTGTCCCATAATGTAAAGCAATGATCAACGTGAAGGGAAGAAGGCTTTATCTTCAGTGCCCTAGATGACTCCAGATTATCTCCAGAGGGATGTACTATCTCTAACTTCTGATTCCACTTGCTCTCCAAGAATGCCCTTTGCTCAGAAGTCAAGAGACCATACAGAAACACAAGGAATCCATGAAGAACTGTATCTTAACAGTGGGCAGCATAATTTTAATACATGTTCTAATTTTAACTATTATGATGGTCACTTTTCCCCCATTTTATAGGTAAAGAAAAAAATAAAATTTAAGTAGTTGTCACAAGATCACAAATTAGAACAGACCTTCTTTCAGCTTAATCTCTGTGTTCTTTCAGTAGCTTCAGCAACTGTATGGGCTGAATTTGCCCCCTCAAAATTCATATGTTAAAGTCCCAACCCCCTCTGAGGTAAGCTTTTTTAAAGAGGTAATTAAGATAAAATGAGGCTTTTAAGGTTGGACCTAATTCAATCTGCTTGTTGTCCTTATAAAAAGAGGAGATTAAGGCACACAGAGAGACAGCAGAGATGTATGTACACAGAAAGAAGGCCATGTGAGGACACATGAAGAAAGTGGCCTTCTGCGAGCCAAGAAGAAAGGCCTCAGGAGAAGCTAACCCTGCTAACACCTTGATCTTAGACTTCCAACCTTCAGAACTGTGAGAAAATACCTTTCTGTTTTCTAAGCCACCCAGTCTGCAATATTTTATTACAGCATGCCTAGTAAAATAATCTACCATGCTGGCCTCAGACAGCTTGTTCTTCAAAAACAAATACTTGTGGACATTTAGAGATGCAAGTGCTGTACAGGTCGTATAAGAAAAAGTGGTGAGTGGCTCAGTTGGATGAGTGTCTGACTCTAGATTTCAGCTCAGGTCATGATCTCAGTGTCATGGCATCGATCCCCACATCGGGCTCTGCACTCAGCAGGGAGTCTGCTTGAGATTCTCTCTCCCCCTCTCTCTCTCTGCCCCTCTCCCACCTGTGAACATGTGTGCTCTCTCTCTCTCAAATAAATAGATCTTAAAAAAAAAATAGAAAAAGTGGTTATATTGTGAAGAACTTCAGCAGGTAAACTGATGTTCAAGATTAGGTTCTCTGTTTTGATGTTGCAGAACATTAATATTATCAGACCCTGGGGTGTTTTAGTCTGGGGACCATGATGTTAATAAAGAATATAATGGTAATTATTTGCTCGTAATAGGAAGTAGAGAGATAAAGACTATCAAAGGAAGTAGAGAAATGCCTTAGACATAGTGACTACATTCTAGGCATTATTCAACTACCAGGGACCTTCATTAGTGTTTCCCAAATATCAGAGGCTCTTGCTTTTCCAGTATGTGGTGATATTCACATTGCTAGTTTGGGCCTCTGGTCAAGGACTCACCTTGAAATATGATCAATCAAGGCCTGGATGTCTTTTTATTCATCAGGGAATGTAAGGGATTTATTCTATTTTGAAAAGCCTGTTGCAAATGTGGCAGGAAGATATATACTAACTGAGGTATGTTTCTCCCTTTATCAGATGATCCTCTCAAGTCAGGCCTTGAGACAGAACAATGACATTGCCTTGAGAAAAGATGATAAAAACTGGTAAATACTGCGCTTTTAAATTAAATAAAAATCTTCTGTATTGTTGTAAAGCAGAAAGATATAGGAAGTTGAATCTTTGCTCCCAACCATATAGTCCTCTGAACTATGAAGAGAGAGGGAAGGATGGTATGTGAGGATATAGAGTCAGAACAAGGTAGGTATGATATTTAGATTCTAACTTCTACCTGTATTTTTGGTTTTTTTTGTTGTTGTTGTTTGTTTTTAAGATCTAATCTTTTGGAGTGAGGTGTTGTAGATGGTACAACTCTCTTGACTTCTAGAGAAATGACTTTAAAGAAGACCAGTGCTGCAAATTCAAGCTAACGCCTTCCCTCGGTCATCACAGTGTGTGTCCAAGCCTGAGAGAGCAAACATGGAATTCCTCAGATTCCTGCACTTCCTCGGTAGTGTAGGATGGGCCCTTGCACTCCTGCTTCCCCATGCTCCAAAGAGGCACAGAAACTAACCATGAGAGAGAGAACACAAACAGAAAGTTGTATAGGGGCTCTCACTATCATTAGAGGGGACAGAGCAGCAGAAATTATGGAGGAACCATCCAAACAGGTCTGATGAGGGCAGGGATAGCAGTTAATTGTATATTTTGCTAGAAGATTCTGAAAACTCCACAAAAGAAGGAGTGGGCTGGATGGGAGAGGGATGACTTTTTTTTTTTTTTAAGATTTATTTTATTTATTTGAGAGAGAGAGAGCTTGAGCAGGAGGGGCAGAGGGAGAGGGAGAGAACCTCAAGCGGACTCCCCACTGAGCATGGAGCCCCACACGGGCCTGATCCCACAACCTAGAGATCATGACCTGAACTGAAACCAAGCTTTGGGACCCCAAACAACTGTGCCACCCAGGTGCCCCAAGAGAGGACTCGTTAAGCAAGAATTATCTGAGAAAAATTACAAAAGTCTGTTATTTGAAAGAGTTTAAATTATGGTTTTTGTTTGTTTCATTTTGTCATATCAAAAAGAACAGGGAGATCTTCTGGTTATGGGGGATACAGAGATCAGAAAACCGTCTCTCCAAAAAGCAAATTGATATCTGAACAAAGTTGTCACAAGTATCTATTTCAAGATTCTAGAAATTGGTCAAAGGCCAACAAACAAACAAAAACAGAACTTTTTAAAATGATGTACCAATGGATTTTGGGTAACAACAGTGGGAATCTGTGTCATTATTGCTGGGGCTGCTCATGTACCCATCTCCCATCATCTCAGTCAGCATGATAGTTCTACCAGAGCAGTGCTAACTGTGAAAACTGGAAGTTTCCCTGGCAGAGGAAGCACTCTTAATTTGTTTCAGAGAACGGAAAGTCCAGTCCCAACAATATTCCTAATAAAAGTAGCAAACACCCTTGGAAACAATTACAGAAAGGCTGTAGCTCTCTTAGCCTAAGGTAGTAAATCATGCCTGGAGTTGTGGAAGTTCATGGCCAATCAAAACTTTTAGCAGAGGGATCCTAGAAATAAGAGCCATGGTAGAGTTAGATAAGCTCTTCCATATTCTCGGCTTGGTGGGTAGCTATATGTACATAAAGAGGCGACTCAAGTGGGCCCAAGATCTCCAAGAAACTACAGAAGAATAAGAAACTCAGCACATGCACATGGGAGACAGGAGAGGGCTGGGTGAAAAGACTTGAAAACTGCCTGACTTTGGAAATACTCTCCAATCAGTAAAAATAGCTGTTGTAACAGAGTGGAAACCTTACTATCTTTAGGTTTGGGCAGACTCTTTCACCAACCATTGGTTGCCTACTAAACTAACTAGGAATTGAGGCTAATAATAATAATAATAATAATAATAATAATAATAATAAAATCAAACGAGCAGAGGCATCGGTGACCACACACTGCAGAGAAGACTGAGTCCACAGATTAAGTTCAGGAAAGTTATAGCAGCAAGCAAAGCAAAGCAAAACAACAAAAATTAGCAATGGCAATAACTCTTCTGTGTTAAAAAAAAATAACCAGAATCCAGAAATGCTACAATATGTTGTGTAAAAAGTACAGTTTCCAACAGAAAAGTAAGTGACATGTAAAGAAATAATAGGGTGTAAACCTTATTCAGGAAAACTAATGATTTCTAGAAACTGTTTCTTTTTTTTTTTTTTAAAGATTTTATTTATTTATTTGAGAGAGAGAGACTGAGAGAGAGACAGCATGAGAGGGGAGATGGTCGGGAGGGTCAGAGGGAGAAGCAGACTCCCTGCCAAGCAGGAAGCCCGATGCGGGACTCGATCCAGGGACTCCAGGATCATGACCTGAGCCGAAGGCAGTCGCTTAACCAACTGAGCCACCCAGGCGCCCGAAACTGTTTCTGATAGACACAGATATTGGATTTTATAGACGATTTCAAAACAGCTATTAGATCTATGTTCAAAGAAGCAAAGCAAATGATCCTTAAAGAATTATAAAAAGTATGAAAACATTTTAGGTAGTATCAATAAACAATATAAATTCTATAAATGTGCCAAATGGAAATTCTAGTGTGAAAAGTAAAAAAATAATAAATAAATTAGATATGCTTAACAGCAGGTTTGAGATGGCAGAATAACAAATCAATGAACATGAATATGGATCAACAGAATGTGCATAATCTGAAGAACAGAAAGAAAGAAGATGAAAGAAAAATACACAGAAGCTCAGAGACCCAGGGACAACATCAGGCACACAAACATAGATAAATTGGGAGGCAGAGGAGAGAGACAGGAGGCAGGAGAAAAAAAAAAGAAGGATGATGACACACAACTGGCCAAATTTGATTTTAAAAATGATGCCAAAGAAGTTCAAAACCAAAGAGATCCACACCCAGATATAGAATAGACAAGCTTTCAAAAGCCAAAAACAAAGGAAAAAAAATCTTGAAAGAAGCAACGGAGAAACGATTCGCCATGTAGAGAGCAACACTGGTAAGATTAATATCTGAGTTCTCATCAAAACAACTGGGGCCTAAAAGGCTAGAGAATGGCATGTTCAGAATACACACACCCCTTCAAAAAAAGTGAGATAAAGTCATCCCTGGATAAACAAAAGCTATGATAAATCATTGCTGGTATACCTGTCATTCCATATAGTAAAGGAAATTGTCAGGCTGAAAGGAAATTACCCCAGATGTTGACACAATTATACAGGAAGAAACTAAGAGTACAGGAAAGCATAAATATGTGGTAAATATAAATTATTTTATAAATATGCCTCTCTCTTCCTCTTTTACTTTCTTTAAAAGACACATGGTTCTATAAGGCAATAATTATAGCACTGCATTTTTCAGATCAAATACATAGATGTAACATATATAAAATTATAGCACAAAGGGGGTGGGATAGAGTTCTATTAGTGCAAAGTTGTATTAGTGCAAAATTGTTGTATTTGACCTCCCAGTATTAACCACTGGGAGGCAATTCCCCATAGGTCCCTCACATTTCTGTATATCTTGTCAGCAGAGACATTTCTGCCTTTGGTTCAGACTATCTATTCAAGGATATTTGTATAATGAACAGCCTTGGAAGATAGAGAATATCTTCCCACTGGAGCAAGACACAGGTGAGCCTACAGTCCTGTAGAGAAGATCTGAGTAAGCTAACCTCAGGGTTTCCTTCCTTAATGGAACTCACTGTGTGTGCAAGTACCACTTGACCTTTTTCAGTTTGCCCTATGGGAAATAGGCTTCAAAGAACCAGGCACTGGAATGCCCATCCTTTGGCTTCCATTATTGCTGTGAGTAATAAAGTCCTTTGCTTCTTCCCTGTGAGTCACATGTCCTCTATCAGGATCCATGATACTCCTGCTGGCTATTTGTTATTGAAAGTAAGACAAAACCTCAAAATGTCTATAGCTCTTGAGATTAACTTGAATTAGACTGTGATAAATTAAAATACATAAAAAAACCCCTACAAATTATTGTTAAAAAATCACCACAGAAATGAAAATGGGCACTAAAAAAATAGTTAACACAAAATAACGGGGGTAAAAAGGAACAGAGGAAGAAAAAAGACATGAGAAATATAAATAAATAAAACTGTGGTCAGAAATTCAAACATATTGAGAATTATACTAAATGAATTTTGGCTAATTATCCAATCAAAATGCAAGAGGGAAAAGCAAGATTCAATGAATGCTGCCTACAAGAAATACATTTAGACTAAAAACACCAATAGGTTGAAAGTAAGAGGATGGATAAAGATATGCATGCCAAATAGTAATCACAAAAGAATGGGAGTGGCTATATTGATATCAAATACAATAGAATTTAAGACAAGAAATATTACTAGAGACAGAAATATTAATAATGATAAAAGGGCACGTACCTCCATAAGAGATAACAATTATAAACATGTATGCATCCTAGCATAAGTGTCTCAAAATACATGAAGCAAAAACTGAAAATGCTGGAAGGATATATAGACAATTCATAATTATGGTTGGATATTGCAATGCCACATTCTCAATAATTACTAAAACAACTATATATAAAAGTCAGCATGGATATAGAATACTTGAATAATACCATGAACCAGCTTGACCTGCCGTTTATAGAATACAGCACACACAAAAAAGGGTAATACACAATCTTCTCAAGTGGATATGAAATATTCCCCAGGATATGACATATGCCATATTATAAAACAAGACTCAAAAGGGTTGAAATAATTGAAACTATAACCTCCAAACATAATAGGATTAAATTGGAAATAAACAGAGTTGGGAAATCTTCAAATATTTGGAATTAATCAGCACAATTTTAAATGTCTACAGTTGAAAGAAAAATAGCCAAGGAAATTAGACAATATTTTAACTGAATCAAAACAAGAACAAAATATCAAAATTGATTGGACCCTGCTAAATAGGTTGTAGATATCTATAACTTTAAGTGACTCTATTTAAAAAGAAAGACCTTTATTCAATATAAACATCAACATAGAGAAAGTGGTCAAGAGAAAGGAGAAGGAAACTGAATTCAAGCAGAAATGAAATAGTAGATATCTGAGAATTCAGAAAATCAGTGAATGAAATCAATGAGACCAAAAATTAATTTTGAAAAAAAAAAAAAAAGTCGACAAACCATAAGAGAGAAAACAAAAAGTACCAAAATCAGAAATTTAAAAAGCCATTACTTATGACCCCACAGAAACTCAAAGTATTGTAAGGGAATATTATAAACAATTTTTATGCCAGTAAATCAGACAACTTAAATGAAATTAGCAAATTAATAGAAAGTCAACAGATAACAAAACTGACTCAATAAGAGATAATCTGAATAAACTTATTACAGTTAAAGAAATTAAATTAGTAATTTAAAAAATCTCTCATGAAGAAAGTTCCAGACTCTGAATTCACTGGTAAGTTTTTTTTAAGATTTTTTATTTATTTATTTGACAGAAAGAAAGAGAGCACAAGTAGGCAGAGCGGCAGGCAAAGGGAGAGGGAGAAGCAGACTCCCCGCTGAGCACAGAGCCCGATGTAGGGCTCGATCCCAGGCCCCTGGGATCATGACCTGAGCTGAAGGCACAAAGAAAGTCTTTGGGTGATGAAAACTATCTAAAACGGGATTGTGGTGATGATTGCACAACTCTGTATGTTTACCAACTATGGTACCACTTAATACTTGGTGAATTTTAGGGCATTCAAATTACACCTCAATAAAGCGATTTTGAAAGAAAAATACAGCCATTCATGCCATGTCTAAGTTTAGTTACAAGAAAAATTTTTTAAATTTTAGATTCACATGACTAAAAATTTTTATCAGTGACACCACTAAAACTACCATATCATGCCTAATATCCTTTGGTACTACCCGCAATGCAAATCCCATTGGTTCATGTCCTCTCGTGTTAATGTCTATACCATACTTCTCATTAATGCCACTTCACTAACACAAATTTCACTGTCTCACTCTTACCCAAATCTTTTCATGATTCCCTAAGAAGGCGCTATTCTGTGTATAGAACCTACATCCAGAAACTTTTCACTAAGGGATCTTGAATCTCCTTGTCTTCAAAAATAGATTTTCTCCGGAGGGTCCTGTCTCCTGTGTATTCCTGCAAAGTAAACGAACCTCTTACTCCCACATGTTAGGTGTTCTTTCCTCCCTGCTCCTTTCACATTTACTTTTTTGCTTTTATATGCAAACCTCAGTTCTGTGAGGCTCATTTATATTGTCATAATTCACCCTTATTTTATTGGAAAAAAATGATCCTTCCAACTTCCTACTTTTCTCGTTAATCATTGACTGCATTTACTTGGAGTTTCCACTTCATCAATTATTGGGATTCATCAGGGGCGCCTGGGTGGCTCAGTTGGTTAAGCGACTGCCTTCGGCTCAGGTCATGATCCTGGAGTCCCAGGATCGAGTCCCACATCGGGCTCCCTGCTGAGTCTGCTTCTCCCTCTGACCCTCCTCCCTCTCATGCTCTCTGTCTCTCATTCTCTCTCTTTCAAATAAATAAATAAAATCTTTAAAAAAAAATTATTGGGATTCATCAAAACTCTACTCCTTTGATCTTTATTTTTTTCCCTATCATCAGCTCCCCTTTTCCATACTCGTTTAGGCCCCATTTCCATGATTTCAACCACTGACTTGTCAGTATTTATAGTCCCTCTGTGTATTGTCCTTCAACCATCCCACTCTTCACCTCGAGGACACTCTGAACCTGAATTACAGCAAATGATTGGCTTTGCATTTATTGCCAGAGAAACATAGCTCAACTTCATAGTCCTGTGCCAGGATATATCCTGGTTTACCAATATCACCTGGGCTCTCTACAATGTTGAACAATCATTCCAAGTTATTGCCTATTCCCATTCTCCAGAGAAATTATTTCAAACATTATCTCCCATCGTCCTCATTCTCAACAGAAAATTTTTCCTTCAAATTCACAAACGCTCAACTCTCTGCCACCAATATTCAAAAAGGAGTTACCTTTTTATGGCAATAATAATCTTACTCTTTTTTCCCCTCCTTCTTCAGATATATTTATCTGCTAATTAATCTTTATTTATCCTGTTGTCAGCCGACACATTTTCTTGGATCCTTTCACTGACCACATGAGCATACTTGATTTTTCCTTCTTATTCACATCCCACCCCTTAATCTCACGTCCTCCTTGCAACCACATAACCCCATCTATTTTCTTTCCTGCATGAACTCCTTGAATTTAACTGAATTGTCACTATGTTCCATTTTTAAAAAATCTTGCTCTTCTGCAAAATTTGTCTAATTGCTCTGAAATTGCAGTTCTTTTTGCCAAAACAAAGATTAAATATTCCCATATAAATAATTGAAAGACATTTAATCCTACTGAATATTTACCTTCATGTAAACTCTATTCCCCTGATTCCTTTCAACTTCTCTGGCCAGCATTTTGGTTTCCTTTTCAGCCCCTACCATCTCTTCCTAACTCTCCAATATCCTTATTCTCTAAGATTATGTTCTGTGTCCTCTTTCCTTCTCTCCTCCTGCTCTATTATTTAATATACTTATAAACATTACCATTCTAATTAAACCAATTTACCCACTTCTAATTCCCTTCCCAAGAAGCCAAAGATCCCACTTCTGATTTATAAGTAAAAAATAAGGAGTTAGGATTTATTTATTTTAGCATCTTATTCTTTAACTTACATATGTATATACATTATCACCTCACATTTTTAATGCTGCAGGAGTGATGTGTCCCTCCAAATCAAAGCTAATTCCTCTCTCTCTCTCTCTTTCTCTCTCTCTCTCTCTCTCTGATGTGGGTAATACCAGCTCCTACTTTCCAGAAACTCTCATTGATCTAATCGATATCCACTTTCCCTTTTATCCTGTAACTATATTCCTTCATTGGGACTGTTTATCACCCTAGGTTATATTCTTCTCATCTCATTTTTAGAAGGCCTCCTTGTACCCTGAACCTCCCTGTATCAAACAACTCACATATCTTTTCTCCTTCACAGACATGTGTTTTTAAAAGACATACTCAATTTGCTGTGTCCATTCTGCCGCTTTTGTTTATACCTTAGAGTCACGGAAGTCTTGTTTTCAGTCCCACCTCTTTACTAAGCCTGCATCCATGACAACTGATTTCGCTTGAGAGCCTGGCAGCATCTGAAAGGCTAGGTCTTGAATGTTTCTGGCTCTTATATTTGGTAAATCATTGTTTCCCTGTTCTCCTTTTGTTCAGAAGTCGCTTGCAACCTCTTCTACATGCTTCTCTTCCTTTAATGACTCTTCAAATATTAGTGATCTCACGATTATGTTTCTGATACTTTTCTTACCTCCTTATCCAGACTCTGCAGTACATATCACCCATGTTGATGGCTTTCAATGCACCATTTATTCCTGATTCTTCACAAACTCCTGATGTTATATTTGTGCTATATTTATGACCCATACTTATAAGTGTCTATTGAATATAATTATTGAAAATCCTATAGCACAGGGATTCCAAATACAGATGTCTCAAGTTATTGTTTGTCCCTAAAACATGTTCTTAATATTGCCCCAATCTTGGTTAAAAGCACTATAATAAATCTTCAGAGTCATTCTTTTTTTTTTTTTTTTTAAAGATTTTATTTTATTTATTTGACAGAGAGAGAGACAGCTAGAGAGGGAACACAAGCAGGGGGAGTGGGAGAGGGAGAAGCAGGCTCCTGGCCGAGCAGGGAGCCCGATGCGGGGCTCGATGCGGGGCTCGATCCCAGGACCCTGGGATCATGACCTGAGCCGAAGGCAGACGCTTAATGACTGAGCCACCCAGGCGCCCCTTCAGAGTCATTCTTAATTTTCACTACTATGCTATTAGCTTTTTAATATATATATAGAGTATGCATGATGCAATAGTTACTATAGTAATTTTAATAGCACTATGATGAGACATCACATATGTATTATATCACATATGTATTATATATAATGCATTTATAATATAAATGATACATTATATATAATATATGTATATATACACAGAGTGGCTGTACTTATTTATTTAGTTCATAACATTCAGTCTATCTCACTCTAATGCTTACATTCTTTATTCTTTGACACTCTGCCTCCCTATGTTATTGCAAACCTTTGAGAAATGGTAACATATTTTGTAATTGAAAATTCTAATTTTAGGACATGATGTAGAATCCATAGGACAATTTTGTTTTAATCAGATTGAGACCATTTCTTTTTGGATTAGAAATAATACAATAAATGGTGGCGTATAATATTCACATGACCATCGCATGTTTTTTTTTTTAAAGATTTTATTTATTTATTTGAGATAGCATGCACACACATGAGCGGGGTTGGGTGGGGGGAAGGGCAGAGGGAGAAGGAGAAGCAGGCTTTCCATTGAGCAGGGAGCCCGACATAGGGCTTGATCCCAAGACCCTGGGATCACAACCTGAGCTGAAGGCAGACACTTAAGGGACTGAGCCACCCGGGCCCCCCAACCATCACCTAGTTTTAAAACTCAATTCATTTCAACAAATAGTGTTGGGAAAACTAGACAACAACATGCAAAAGAAAGAAACTGGACCACTTTATTACACATACACAAAAATTCAAAATGGATAAAAGACCTACATGTGAGACATGAAATCATAAAAATCCTAGAAGAGAACACAGGCAGTAACCCCTTTGACATCGGCCATAGCAACTTTTTTTCTAGGTATGTCTCCTGAGGCAAGGGAAACAAAAGCAAAAATAAACTATTGGGACTACATCATTATAAAAGGCTTCTACACAGCAAAGGAAACAATCAACAAAACTAAAAGGCAACCTATGGAATAGAAGAAGAAATTTGCAAAGGACATATCTGATAAAGGGTTAGTATCTAAAATATATAAAGAACCTCTAAAACTCAACACCCAAAAACCAAATAATCCAAATTAAAAAATGGGTAGAAGACATGAACAGACATTTCTCCAAAGAAGACATAGAGATGGCCAACAGACACATGAAAAGATGTTCATTATCACTTACCATTAAGTAGATGCAAATCAAAACTACAATAAGATATCACCTCACACCTGTCAGAAAGGCTAAAATCAACAAGAAACAATAGGTGTTGGTGAGGATGTGGAGAAAGGGGAACCATCTTGCACTTTTGGTTGGAATGAAAACTGGTGTAGCCACTGTGGAAAACAGTATGGAGGTTCCTCAAAAAGTTAAAGATAGAGCTACCCTATGTTCCAGCAAGCACACTACTGGGCATTTACCTGAAGAATACAAAAACCCTACTTCAAAGGGATACATGCACCCTGATGTTTATAGCAGCATTATATACAATAGCCAAGATACAGAAGCAGCCCAAGTGTCCATCAGTTGATGAATGGATAAAGAAGATTGAAAATATATGT
Source organism: Mirounga leonina (assembly GCF_011800145.1). Taxonomy (NCBI): domain Eukaryota; kingdom Metazoa; phylum Chordata; class Mammalia; order Carnivora; family Phocidae; genus Mirounga; species Mirounga leonina. Next base: position 24,787,043 of record NW_023270316.1, on the reverse strand, counting down.
GTATATATGTATATATGTACATACATACACATACAATGGAATATTATTCAGCCATAAAAAATGAAATGTTGGGCGCCTGGGTGGCTCAGTTGGTTAAGCGACTGCCTTCAGCTCAGGTCATGATCCTGGAGTCCCGGGATCGAGTCCCGCATCGGGCTCCCTGCTCGGCAGGGAGTCTGCTTCTCCCTCTGACCCTCCCCCTGCTTGTGTTCCCTCTCTCGCTGTGTCTCTCTCTGTCAAATAAATAAATAAAATCTTAAAAAAAAAAAATGAAATGTTGCCATTTGCAGTGACATGGATGGAGCTAGAGAGTATAATGCTAAGCGAAATAAGTCAGTCAGAGAAAGACAAATACCATATGATTTCACTTGTATGTTAGAATTTAAGAAATAAATGAGTAAAAGCAAAACAGAGACAAACCAAGAAATCAACTTTTAATTATAGAAACAAACTGATGGTTAGCAGAGGGGAGGTGGTAAAGGGAAAGGATTAAGTAGGGGATGGGGATTAAGGAGGGCACTTGTCATGATGAGCACTGGGTGATGTACTGATTGTTGAATCACTATATTGTATACCTGACACTAATATAAACACTGTATGTTAACTAACTGAAATTAAAATTAAAACTCAAAAAATAAATAAAACAATTCATTTTACTAAAATTCAGGAAGCAATGATATCATATATATGAAATGGAGGAATTGTAGCTCACCTAAGTTTTTGATGTAGGAAAGAAGGCTTTTTATTATGTTTATGGAGGACTCAATGGCTATGACTCACAAGAAATTTAACAACAGACTATTACAAGGTAACCTGTGTTAAAGTGTTTGGTGACTATAATAATAATGAGACAATTAGTCTCATTAAGTAATAGAAATCTGTGGCTTAAATCCATTCCTATTAGTTTTGTGAAGTAGAGAGAGGAACTCAGAGACTTCTCAAGGTATTTTCTATCTATAATCTGTAATAATCTATATAACCTATAATCTATTCTGTAAGGCTGCTGATACTGCAGATAGATATATAGATATAGATATATAGATATAATGTTCTTTAAATCAATTTGGGCTTTAACTGTATTTTCTTTTTTTTTTTTTTTTTAAAGATTTTATTTATTTATTTGAGACAGAGAGAATGAGAGACAGAGAGCATGAGAGGGAGGAGGGTCAGAGGGAGAAGCAGGCTCCCCGCCGAGCAGGGAGCCTGATGCGGGACTCGATCCAGGACTCCAGGATCATGACCTGAGCCGAAGGCAGTCGCTTAACCAACTGAGCCACCCAGGCGCCCTAACTGTATTTTCTTTTAAGATTCTATTCATATACTATCATTGTTGAATATTGCCTTCTATGTATGCTAGAAATCAAAGGATCTTACTTTGGGCTCTTAAGCATTGCATTACAAATGGTTCACAACGATGCCATTTAGCTGTATCTGTCTACTTTATGCTAACAAATGACAGCAGCTTTGCAGAATTTAGTATGGTTTTATATTGTACTCAGTTTCCTATTGCAAACAAAGAACTATATTATACGGTGCTAAAAAATCCTCCAAATTAGGCTAGATGTAATGCTTAATCTGAAGTCAATACCCAGAGTTAGAAAACTCATCAGGAATATATGCATATAATTGTCTGGGCAAACAAGGAACTAGGAATTTTCCCAGCTCCCTAAAATTTGACATTCTTCTGGTGATATTTAAACCAACTTCTCACTTTAAAAAGCAAAAATGACTAACATGTCTGCCACTATAGAATATTTTAAACTCAATTATGTCCTATGCCCACATGACATTTACATCCTACCCACCAAACCCTATATCCATCACCCCCACCCTGCACACACTCTACCCCCCCCAAGATCTTCCCTCTTGCCAACTTAGTTTTAGTTGTGCAAAATGGCTCAAAAGAAAAACAAAAATATTCAAAGTATTCTAAATAAATAATGTTAGATAAGTCAAAGTATACAATAAGTGAAATACATCTTTAAATTTCAAATGTGGTAATAATTTATTATTTTAGGAGTATTGATATAAATACCTGTTTTGAATTATCAAATTATTTAAACCACCTTAATCTGTGAAAGATTAATGTGAGAGAATATGTTTATGGTTTAAAGTAGAATATTAATGTTCCATTTCCACAAAGCAGACATTTGATAAAATTAAAGACTTAAGTAATATCTTTACAGGGAAACTGTAATTTAGTTAATTTATTAATAAGTTAAATGTACTTATTTGAAAAATAAAACCTTAATCCATTAGTTATTGCGGTCCTCCTTTAAGTATAATGCATTACCATTCCTTGAATAGATCAACTTCAAAAACACTTTTCATATTCAAATTACTGGTTTGTAAGCTGTCATACCTCCAACTATCCATGATTTCCCTTTCCTTCCTGTATTATCTTCTTTCCTTGCTTTGAGCAATAATCAAGCATTCATTATGCTTTAGCTGAACCTGGAGATCAGATGAGGCAATGCTTTAAAACTTCCTCTTTCCTCACCCTTGTAATATATATACTAAATTCAATACTTGATTTCCTTCAGCTTTCAAGCTTAGTTATTTCTACCTCAAAAATTCTTGCTTACACACATTCTTTTAAACCTTCCCTTAAACTTCTGTCCAACTCCTAAAATTTTCTTCCAAGCAACATATATGGGATCCACTAAAAACAAATGTGTACTTCAATTAACATCCTCTTTGATCCATGCTTTTTGTCTATCCAGGCAACTAGTCTAGACATGCAGAACAAATTAGCAATGTTTTAAAACCACCTGGAGTTTTATCAGATTTTGAAAGAGTCAAGCAATCATTGCTTATTTCAGCTTCATCCTGTGGTAAACATGAACAGGGGATAGAATGAAGTTGGAATGAAGAGTACAGTGAGACAGACTTGGAGACATCCTTTTTTATTGTTATGTTAATCACCAAACATTACATCATTAGTTTTTGATGTAGTGTTCCATGATTCCCTTAGCTTTTTTTAGATTGTAAATTACTAAACCTTTTTATTTGAGGTCAGCGACCAAGAGATACTTGTATCTCAAATAAAAAGGTTTAGTGATTTACAATTTAAAAAAAAGCTAAGGCAATTTTTTTTTTTTAATGTTTTAATGGGGTTGACCTGACTGCATGCTACATAAATACTTTATCTGCAAATGGGCAGATTTTCACACAAAATACATAAAGCAATTGATGAGAATAATTTGCAATCCCATTGACTAGACATGCTTAGAAGCCTTTGATTCACTAAGTTTGACATAATATATACTGTAATCAATATTTATAAATAATTGTACATATATGCTAAAATAATTTATTTCAGTGTCATGAGTCTTTCATTAAATATCAGGAACTCAGTTCAGGACAAAATTGGTTTGTTTGTAACTAAGATTAAAGGTAATGTAGTAAAGATGATTTTAAATGGTTTGAACAAAAATCATTTTTTATGAATGAGTGAATTATCATTCAACACTGTAACTTTTAGCTATAACATTATCTGATGCTGATAAACTTGAAAAAATGTATCTCAGTTTACCTTTTAACATATCTATGACTTCTGATCACCAAGCTATTTTTTCAGTATTCTTCCATTTTCAAAGTCTCTCAGTAATTAGAATTGATTGTCTTCTTTAAATTTGCGAAGTTCTCCTTTAATAGCATTATAAACACATAAATTCAAAATCCATATGATTTTATCCCCAAGCTTGATACAAGTTTAATCTCTGAATTCTAAAGGTATGAATCAAGGTGATTTGTACATCTACTAAGGCCTGATCATTATTATTTAATAAGGTTATAGCACCAAAATAGGCCTCCAAAAATCTTTGGCTAGGCTATTATTATTTTAGTTTGCAGAAACAAGTTAAGTTTCTTTACCTCATAAGTTCTCGATATCCCCAAATGGCCCTAGGACATGCTTCATGTTTACCAAAAAAGTCTTAGTTTGGCAGAATAGTGAATCAAAGGCTTCTAAGCATGTCTAGTCAATGGAATTGCAAATTATTCTCATCAATTGCTTTATGTATTTTGTGTGAAAATCTGCCCGTTTGCAGATAAAGTATTTATGTAGCATGGCAGAATAGAAACATGTAATATCAGCTTTGGAGCTTGAATGGTTTCACACAGTGTGATTACTACAATATTAATGGAAGGAACATAGGAAATAAGTAAACAAAGCAAGTTGCATTGAACCTTCATCCTTCCAAATACTAATGTGGTCAGAAAGAATATTTTGATATTGGAAATATCTTTAAACACTGGGCACTTTTGTAAACATCATGCTGTTATTTTAGTGAGTTATTTTAGTTAGTGAATTATTTTACTCAAATACATGACACACACACATATACACACATCTCACTTAATACAGAATATTTCCTATAATATGCCAGGTCTTTTTTTTTTTTTTTTTTTAAGATTTTATTTGAGAAAGAGAAAGCGAGAGACAGAGCACAAGTGGAGGATGAGGGACAGGAGAGGGAGAAGCAGACGTCCGCTGAGCAGGGCTGCTCCCAAAGCGGGCTGTATCCCAGGGTCGAAGGCAGACACTTAACCGACTGAGCCACCCAGGCGCACCTCCTATATGCCTGGTCTTACGCTAACTTTTGGAGATACAGGTGTAAGGAAGCAGTCATAAGCTCTACTTTGATTCTGCTTAAGATATAGCAGGAAAGATCGCCTTTCAGTTCTAGTCCAGTGACCTCTGATATGTCTTTTGATACAATGATGAAAATAAGTAGATGATAAATCAAGTTTTGCAAGTTTCATTTTATTCTATCAGCCCTTCAAACATGGATTTGGAAGGAAATATGCAAAACTGATGAGAAAAAAAATGCTTATTTCAAACACTGATTAGCATGGTATGTTCTGAATAAAAAAAGACCCTGAAGAATTAAATTCATTACATTGTTTGGTTAAACTAAAACTTATCTTAAAGTTTTATTTGAATTGTTTGAATAATTCATTTGTAACCATGTGGTATTTTAAATTTCCCAAATTCCTTTTATTTATGGGTTTATGGATGAGTACGAACATCTAGTTCATATATAAAGGATCTGGCATGGCAATAAACTTTTAAATAACATTGAAGAATAGAAATCAATGTAACACTGTCTTCAAAATTCTGATGGGAATATATTTCTAACCTAGACTTTCATCAACTGCAAAGATAAAATCTTCTTCAAACATGTAGGTTCTCAAAAAATCCCCCCCACAGATTATTCTTGGGAATTACTGGTGAATGTGAGCAGACAAAACTAGGGAGGAAAACAAACAAGAAGATAAAAATCAGAGTTGAGGACACGATCAGCCAAAAAAAGGTAAAGGAAATTTTCAAGATTATGAAAAAAGAAAGTCCTAAGGATAAGAATAAGACTAGGATGAATTCAGAACAAACCAAAATGAAGAAGGACTTCAGGAGAAACACCTCCACCTCTAGGACTAAAGTGAACCTGATATCATCTGATTCCATTCTCTATGCAGAGATAGAATTTTTAATTCTTTTGTGCTTTTATGGATGAATTCAAATAGAAAAAGGGAAACCAAAAATTTACAAAGTCCCAATGGAATGTTATAAGAGAGGAAATACAATCATATCACACTAACAAAACTTACATGAATATAAAGATTAAATACTGAATATTTACCCCAAAAAGTTATATATTGTACAGAGAGGATGGGACAAGAAGTGTGTCAGGGTCGGAGGTAGAGGGAGTTTACGTATTAGGTCGACTAAAAGCTAATTTTCCATAGTAAGAATAAATTAAGTCTAAAATTGAAGAATCAGGAAATAACAGGTTTTTTTAGTGAGAAAAATGGAAATGAATAAAATATAAAACAAATAATAGAGTTGTAGTGGTTGACTCTAGCATGGAAAAGGGTAGGCAAATGACTGAAATTCTGTTAAAAGCAACATTACGTATTTTTAATAAGGTGTTTTAATTGATAAAAATAAACTAAAAATAAAGCAAATGACTTCATATTTTTAAAGTTTTTAAAGAAAATTATGTTAGCACATTCTTATTGGGAAGGGCTCCCTGATACCCTGAAAAATAACAGAAAATAATTCATTTTTGATAGATATTTTTATTGTAATTTGTTATATGCTACATCATCAGAAATAAAATGAAATGGTCTGAGTTTCCAAGCTATAAGGCAATACTCAATTACTGTAAGAACATTATAATGAAGGTTCCTAGCTTGATCAGAGATGCCATTTTTGGATTGCGGGTAGGGCAGAGGGAGAGCTATGTTTGCCCAATTTTTTGTCACACTGCATCTCACCTACGCTTTGTATTTGGACAAAACTCTCAGTGAACCAGCCAAATGGTGCCCTTTGTAAGATGGGCAGGTGGAGAGTTGAGGGTGGGAATAATAAAGGAATGGGAAGAGAATTCCAGTGACAAATATTCAGATCTGATACTGGAATTTGAATCCATGTGGCTTATTTTATCTCTTAGAAAACTAAGTGAGAGTTGACAGGAGAGTGACAATGGAATAACATTTTACTTCTATTCCAATCACAATTTACAAAGACAGATACAATATTTTAAATAATTTTACAAGAATGTGCTGTGTTTTGAAACGCTAATTTCTTCTTCTATATTATCTTCATATCCTATAAACAACAATATATTCCCCACTGTCTAATTCACTACCCGATAAACAACTAAAAACATAAAATGTTACATTACGGTTTTCAGCTTTTATAACACATTTGATTAAAAGTAACAGATTCAAGTGCTTGTTACTTTGCCTCTTAAGTAGGTCTTGGGGGGAAAAAAAACTCATTAGAAATCGCACTGGAAATAAACTGTTGAAATCTGTTACTGACTTCTGCCACCCATGCAGTTGCTTATATGACAGAATAATGAAAACAAATGAGGAATGAACTAGAAATTCTGACAGTCTTGTAGGAAACTGGGAGCTATACTGTGGCAAACGTATGTCATAATAACTCTTCACAGTTTACATTAGAGCTTACAAGGTAGTCTCCTCAGTTTATTTCCCATATTTCAAACCACAAATCTAAGGTATTATTATCCCTAAAGATATTATTTTCATGTTTTTAAAATGAGAGTGAGGCTCCTTGAAGTTAAATAATCTTCTCAAGATTGCAGAAATTTATGATGTCAAATATCAGGATGTCAAGCTAGTGGTCAAACAAGTAATTACACAGAGCATACATTTTATTTTATTTTATTTTATTTATTTATTTTTTATTTTATTTTTTTTAAAGATTTTATTTATTTATTTGACAGAGACAGACACAGTGAGAGAGGGAACACAAGCAGTGGGAGTGAGAGAGGGAGAAGCAGGCTCCCCGCTGAGCATGGAGCCCGATGTGGGGCTCGATCCCAGGACCCTGGGATCATGACCTGAGCCGAAGGCAGACGCTTAACGACTGAGCCACCCAGGCGCCCAATTTTATTTTTTTAAGATTTATTTATTTGAGCGAGAGCCTGCCCGTGCATGCATGCAGCGGGGAGGGGCAGAGGGAGAGAGAGAGAGAATCCCAAGCAGACTCCCTGCTGAGCTCGAGCCCCTTGTGGAGATTGACCCCACAACCCCAACACCTTGACTCAAGCTGAAGCCAAGATTCAGACACTCCACCAGCTGAGCCACCCGGGTACCCCCACATAGCATACATTTTAATGGAAGCAGTGTTTCTGGCAAAAGAACTTTGTATATTCTGGCCAATTAAATCACATCTGAAATGCTTGTTTAAGAGAACTGGGGGGCTTTTCCTAGGAAAGAAAAATCACCGCTTAATTTTTTTATGTATCTATTTTCATATGTAAAATTGGCTTAATAAAATATTTGACTACTTCACTCTGTCAGGTAGTTGTTTCATAAACTTTCACAGGAGCTGAATCAGCGCGACACCTAAGCTGTGCATGAGAATCGGGAAGAGAACGCGCAGGGTGCCTGGGATGGGTGTGCTACTGTTTGCCACATGCTTCAGTTTGAAGGGATACATACAGACGATACATAAACAAAGGTACTATAAAGCAGTCGCTATAGTCCTACTGGAGTGGCAATATGATCATAAGTAGAAAAAACACATGTTAGCCAAAATTTCACCCTCTGGGATGTAGCTGAAGTTATAGGGGCAGTGAGTGATTTTGTTTGCTTGTTTTAATTCTAAAAAAAAGCAGAGAAGGGTATGGTAGTCCACAGAAGGGTCAGCATTTTGAGGAAAACAGAACTGGATCACCAGGAAATACATTTAAATAATAGTGTCTCTTGACAAACCCTAAAAATGTAGGAATATTAAATGTGAAACATTAGAAAATATACTGCTTAAAATGAAAAAAAAAGGAGGAGGACTTGTCTGAAAAATGATTTATAAAGAATTAGAATTATTGGGGCACCTGGGTTGGCTCAGTCATTAAGCGTCTGCCTTCGGCTCAGGTCATGATCCCGGGGTCCTGGGTTCGAGCCCCGCCTCAGGCTCCCTGCTCAGTGGGGAGCCTGCTTCTCCCTCTCCCTCTGCTTGCCACAACCCCTGCTTGTGCTCTCTCTCTCTCTGTCAAATAAATAAATAAAATCTTTTAAGAATTAGTATTATTAAATAAACAATTTAATAATTAAAGCAATGTTGTACTAGTGCAAACACAGCCACGTATTTCAATGCACTGGGACAGAGAACCCAGACAGGCCCATATATGTTCCCATATTTATGGGAAGATGAGGATATGCCTGTCATAAAACAAAATCTTTTTGGAGTACTTGGGTGGCTCAGTGTGTTAAACATCTGCCTTCAGCCCAGATCCTGATCTCGGGGTCCTGGGATAGAGCCTCACGTCAGGCTCCCTGCTGGGCAGGGAGTCTGCTTTGCCCTCTCCCTCTGCCCCCTCCCCCCCACTCGTGTTCTCTCTTTCTCTCTCTCAGGTAAATAAAATCTTAAAAAGAAAAAAAACTTTTTATCTGAAAATCAGCTTCTAATATTAAAATATAATCTAAACTATATTTAATTTTAAAGGACTTTTAGAATCCCCAAATTTCCAAATTTCTCAATGTGGAGCTGATTTTGTTCTTTGTGCATTAGCAATTCCTCAATTTTACAATGTTGGAATGAACACACAAGAAGAACCTTGACTACATATACTTATTTTGAGAATATAAGAAACACATGTGGGGGCACCTGGCTGGCTCAGGCGGTTAAGCGTCTGCCTTTGGCTTGGGTCATGATCCCAGGGTCCTGGGATGGAGCCCACATTGGGCTTCCTGCTCAGTGGGGAGCCTGCTTCTCTCTCTCTCTACCTCTGCCTGCCACTCCCCCTGCTTGTGTTCTCTCTCTGTCAAATAAATAAATAAATAAATAAATAAATAAATAAATAAATAAATAAAATATTTTTTAAAATGTGGTTTGGAATTTTACATAAATTTTTAAATGCCTTCATATTTCTTAAAACAATCAGCCACCAAGGTACAATAAATGCATCACTGTTTTACACCAAATTTGGGGGACTGAAACACAACCATGATGAAGAACAGAAGCAATGCCCCCTTCACAATGTGAAATCCAATCACAAAGGTCCAACAGAAATTTCTGTGGAAAAGAAGAATCCCTGGGTTATCATCTGGTTTCAGAAGTTTCTGTGGAGATCAGCCTTGGATGGACTGAATTTCAGAAAGCCCGTTATGTTTGTTTGTGAATGCCATGAAGCCAAATCCTCCCTGTCCCTGTAACAGTAACTTGTCCTCAAACATTTGCCTATAGCACTAGAGCCAAAGAGAATTATGTGTAATCCTTCTGGATTTCCTAAGGAAAGTCTAACAATGTCAAAGAGCTTGCTTCTGATGTACAAATTCTGACGAATTGATAGTGATTGATTGAGACAGTATGTCAAGAAGAATTCTTCAGTTAATTCTCTACACAGCTAGACAAATGCAGTTATCAATTAGGCAGCTTTCATGCTGTTTACTTGCCAACTCTGAGCTATATTATTCTGAAACCCAGAATTCCTTAGAGGCCTTAATAGTTGGTTGGACAATATCACAAAAGCATAGCCATGTACAACATTAGGGAAACCAATATTGTCCTTATCTCTGAATTTCAATCACACAATACTTCCACTGTTTACAGTGTCATGAAAGTAAGACTATAAGGCTCTACTATTATGTGAAACTATTCGGAATGGTTAACGTAGGAAGGCGTTGCAGTTATCCTTACACCAAATCTGCTTTGCGTATGGTTAGGCAACCTCAGCAGAGTCCTGCGGTAACAGGACCAGGCACTGCTCTGCTCTCTATGGAAAGTTAAGATTGGTGTGAAGAAGTCAGTACAGATGAGAGCTGCGGAGCACTGGGAAGGAGCAGACAGTAAAGGAAAGAGCAAGTGAAAATAATCTGTAGACATAAGCCAAACAGAAATTTTCCCTCAGGCTGATCTCAAATACTTGGACTGACATCAGTGGAACTCAACATTCCCTCAAACTCTCTTATCTGCAAAATAATCAATTGGGTTGTTATAGTATTTGATGACACTCTTCCAATATTTTGATTCTATATATCTCTAGCATGCCTGTTCTTTCCTCTCATGTTGATTTTGTTCTTTGGCTCTCTCTTCTAGTTCATTTTCTGTTTTCCACTTCTGCTCTCCCTTCTTTTTCTATGTGTGGATTATCACTGAAATCACTGTTACCAATATTCTCCATTACTTTGGCCTTTTGCTCTCCGTGTCTTTCATCCAGCAAAACTACCACTGTGGATTGATATAACTGTAGTTGATTCTGGTGCAGACTGGAGCAAGGGAGTCTCGCCAGCAGAGCAGACCAGTAAGTTAACGTCTCTCATCACATTTGGGATCACAGCCCTGCCCTACACTAACTCCTCCAGTCTCTTAACCTTTAATTGGGGCATCTCTTTCCTTCAGTCTTTGCATAGGAAAATAAAAAGGCCATCTGATGAGAACTCACTCAACCTTCCATTATGTAGACCACAAACCTACTCTTTTCTGGAACCTGGATAGGGTCTTTGGTGGACCTGGATGCCGACTAATGAGGAAGACAACATGTGGAAGGAGGGTGGTCTTGTGTCCTCTGACACAACCCATCTTGTTGACCATGTTGCCACAATTATGGCTGGGTCCCAGTCATGGGGTTGATGCTGGGAGCATTTTACCTTAGTTTATAAACCACTTCAGATCCAAACTATCCTGACATCCTCAACATTCTCACCCTGCATTGTGAGTGCAAGGGAAAGGGAGGGCTCTAGTCACTGGCCTGGGACAAAACCCAGGCAGCCTCTACTCTTATCTGTGCTGCAGCATCCATTACCTCTCACGCCCCTAAACCCACAGTAACTGAAACAGTGCCTGCATATACTAAACAGCTACTGTTTGAATTGAACACAGGGACTGAAAGCAAATTAGGTAATCTGACCACAGTCTAATGGTAATCATAATTACAGGTCCTCATCTAAATATTTCAGCACTAGGGCGCCTGGGTGGCTCAGTTGGTTAAGCGACTGCCTTCAGCTCAGGTCATGATCCTGGAGTCCCTGGATCGAGTCCTGCATCGGGCTCCCTGCTCGGCAGGGAGTCTCCTTCTCCCTCTGACCCTCCTCCCTCTCATGCTCTCTGTCTCCCATTCTCTCTCTCTCAAATAAATAAATAAAATCTTTAGGGTGCCTGGGTGGCTCAGTTGGTTAAGCGACTGCCTTCGGCTCAGGTCGTGATCCTGGAGTCCCGGGATCGAGTCCCGCATGGGGCTCCCTGCTCGGCAGGGAGTCTGCTTCTTCCTCTGACCCTCCCCCCTCTCATGTGCTCTCTCTCTCATTCTCTCTCTCAAATAAATAAATAAAATCTTAAAAATATATATATTAAATATTTCAGCACTAATACAAATGAGAAATAAGTGTTTGTAACATTCAACAATTCTGAAATTAGAATTATGAAGTTATTTCAATCACCACTCTGAACATTTGCTCTCAAAGATATTGTGCATAAAACACATCGCAGTTTTTTCCATAAATGCTAAATCTAAGCATTTCCAGCAGCACCTAAATTTTTAGTTATAAAAAGTATATTTTATATAAAGTCCATATTTTTTCCTATCTTCCAGAAACAGATACTCTCATAAAAGAAGATGGGTTGTACTTTTACTTTCATCAAAGTTACTAATCTAAATTATTTTTAAAGCTCATATATTTGAGTGCCTGGGTGAATAGTAGAGTGAAATCACACAAAAATGTCTTCCGAAAATAAATTTTACCTTCTACTTTTCACTCAATAATGCATGATCACTTGATACTCATTGTTTACTTTTTCATTGTTACATGTATATTAAAATTATAATGAGTGAATGTATTAATATCAAACAATCTTAAGGGATAACATACTATGATAATTCAATTTTCTTTTTAACAGGGTTTATCAGAAAAAAGTTATAGTGTTTATTCTTTTAAACTTTCTAAATTGTATTGATTTCTTACTGCATATAAACAACAATTTAATTCATATTTGCTAATATATTTAGGAGAGTCATTTCTTTTTGTGCAGAATAGAGGATGAATGTATACAAAATGTCTGCCAATATATGGAAGTTGTTCCTAAGAAAAAAATTTAAATATGTATTTGAAAATGTAAAAATATATAGGTTTTATCTATAATTTTTACTTCTGGAAAGAAAAAAGTATCTTAATTAATGGGTTCATTACTTATGCTTTAATTATTTAGATATACTGCTACATTCACATTTTGGCAATCCACCCTTCTAAAATCTATTACATATTTAATACCAAAATTTATATCAACTACTGACCAGCTTATTCTATGGTCTCGTGCCTGACATAATGGCCCTTCATTTGGCTGTTCAAGCCAACTAAATTATCCTTTGTGAAATTAATTCCTGGAGCTTAATTCTATAATATAACTTGAAAATAAGTTTATGTATTTATAGAAAGGAAGACATATACTGCATTAATTTCAATGCTAATTTGTATGTGCCACATATACTTTGACCTATTTCCTTCTTTCTTTCTTCCCTAAATATCTATGACACTCTTGTATGTTCTTGAAACCGAAAATCTTAACTTAGCTGCTATTCATGTGGGTTCCTAATTATGTTGCAATATAGACTTAACATGAATCACAAAGCATCAAAAGGAATGTTTTATTAGGACAGCCTCATGTATCGGCTGACTTAATTCTTCACTGTTAACTATTTATTTCAACTCTCTGACAACAGTGCACTAGTCTCATTTTCTGTTGTTACCTGAATCTAGAAGAGGATAGAGGGATGGAAGAAAGAAACAGAGTTTGGCCATTTAAACTACAGCTTAAAAGAGTAAAAATTATCTTTGCATGTCATTGTTTCAAATAATAGTAAAGTGACGATATTTAATCATTAGGTATTGCATATGATGGCTTTCTTTTTCTATTAGTTCTTTTTCTATTATTACTGTTTATATTGAAAAAAATATCAAAATAACCACAGAATAAATATATGATGCTTTTGTAAGCAAGGTGTCAATCACAAGCAAGGATCCATTGAGCAATGCAGAAAACACACACTCTCACAGATAAAAATAGTCAGAAAAACCCAAGGTGATGTGGATACAAGACAGAAAAGGATTTTAAAATTTTAGCTCTGCTTTTCCTTTTCATGGAAACAGGTGCTTAGGGAAAAAAAGGCCTTCGGGGCGCCTGGGTGGCTCAGTTGTTAAGCATCTGCCTTCAGCTCAGGTCATAATCCCAGGGTCCTGGGATCGAGCCCCGCAACAGGCTCCCCGCTCCGCGGAAGCCTGCTTCTCCCTCTTCTACTCCCCCTGCTTGTGTTCCCTCTCTCGCTGTATCTCTCTCTGTCAAATAAATAAAACCTTAAAAAAAGAAAAAAGAAAAAAGAAAAAAAGGCCTTCAGTTAGGATTCAATGTGCTATAATAGAATAAATGTAAACACATGAACTTAGGAAGCATTTTGTTAATTCTATGTCTATGTTCAAATAACTATTGAAGTAATTATTGAATACTTCTGATATTGACATTTTGTGTGCAACGCTGTATCAATCGGGTTTCTCCAGAGAAACAGAATCAATAGGATCTATCTACCTACCTACCCCTCTGTAAGGAAATTTATTTTAGCAAAATGACTCACAGGATCCCAGGGCCAGAAAGTCTGAAATTTGTCGGGCAGGCCACAAGACTGGAAACTCCAGCAAGAGTTGATACTGAATCCTGAGGCATAACGACGACGTGTACTCAGGGACACCTCAGGTTGTGCTGCTAGGGGCTCTGAAATGACTGCATGAGGACCACCCGTATTACTGAGAGTGATCCCGTTCTCGCTGTCACCTGACTGTGGCTGCTAACTACGTCTATCCGCACGGTCGCACCTAGGTCAGCATTTGATTAACAGCTGGGCACTGCAGCCAAGACAGCTGCACGGAGAAAACTAACCGTAACAGAGGTTATGTATGTTGGGCCATCATAGCCTCTATCATATTAACAGACAATTTCCTATGGTCTATTGCTTATGACTTTTAGTCTAAAGTATTTTAAAGGTATTTAGATTTTTTTTCCATGGCGGCACTACTGCATAAGCAGAATTTTATCTGTCATACAATACCTATGATATACATGGGCTGAGCGTAAATACACCATTGAAATGTAATGTTCTTAAATATAAGGTCAGCATTCTCATTATCAAGTTATCTGCATTAAATCTTATCACTCAGCAGATCTATATTTTTGTCTTATTAACTACTCTTTAAAATGCAACGATTTTGATAAATATGAAGTATATAATCCCCAATTTTAAATGACTTAATATCTAACAATTGACTTATTTCCTACAAGTAGTTCCAAATTGGTTTATTACATGTTATATTTAATAGATTTTTTCTATTGATATTTAGAAGCTTACTCTCTTTGCATAACTACATTACATTATTTACAAATATTCCGAATTCATATTCTAATGGTTAAATCACATTAGACTGACATATGTTGATTTTCCTGGTCTGGTTTTTTTTTTTGTCTGTTTTTGTTTTTTTTTTCCTGGTCTGGTTTTTACCTTTAAAATACCTCTGACATGCTGTTTGCTCTTCAGATTGGAACTATAACCAAAATCTCTATTTTGATTATCTCTTTTTTGTTTCCCAAACATGATCTTGTGTTAGACAAAATGTTGTTATTACCGTTACTGTCATCTCAATTTATAAATCCAATGAGCGAGAGTCTATTCAAGACCAAAGTATAATTTTCTATGATAAAATAGGAGATTCATTACCTTTTTTCAGGCCATGAGCATACTATGGCCATAATGCATGCAAGGATTAATATAGCTACATAATTACAATCATGTAGAGAATTTAGCATTCTCTAAAACTTGAAATGTTATTTATTTCATTCAAAAAGGACTGCCTGTTATTCAATATTTTAAAAAATAGTTTGCCTTTTAAATCTTTCATTATTTTGTTTGGTCACCTGTGGCCCTATTTCCCTATGTTTTCAGGTCAAAATGCCTTCATATTTTAAATTACCAGTTTAAAATATTATGTAGGTTATTTGTTGGTGTTGTTACAGAATTTAAATTCTTTTTTTTTTTCCAATATACCTTTTTATCAGTGCCTACAGGGAGGACTAAGAGATGACCTTGGAATCTAGGCAGCCAAATAGGGAACATGAAAAGAAAATCAGTTTGAAATTGCAGCGGCAAGGTTACATGCTCTTAGCAATATTCTGAAACACAAAAAAGTAAGACAGTTGTTGACAAGCAATGAGGCAGATGCAGAAAGGTTTCTGCTATTATATATCCAGAAGTCGTAAGTGTTTATTGGACACTTAAATGAGTAAAGAGGACTTTGAACTTTTTTCCTATCTGCAAAATTCTTTAACACACTAAGATAAACTCAAATGTAATCCAACAAAGGAGTAATTTCTTTTAACTCTTACACACAGAGAGCAGGTTGACTATTTAGATGATAGATGCTTGCTAGAAGAGTTTCCATTCTTGCCCATGGTAACAACAGAATGAATCCTAAATTGAAACATGTTTTACTCTGGTAATTTGCCCTTGATATGTGACCACTTTCCAAATTGCATCTGCAAATCATGATCTTATACAATGATATTATCAAAATCTGTCATCAATACCTATTACATTTCTACCAACACACTCAGAATTTACATGGAAGTGCTATCAGAGTTTTAAAAGTAGGACTTATCTATCATTTGGGTGGAGAAAAACTATCTAGGCACACCCAATCAGTGAGAGGTGAATGACCAGGTGGTTTGCATGAAATAAGATCAGCAACGTTAATAATTATTTGTATTTTCTGTTGTCACTGCCATTGCCCTAAATGGGTTTAGGCTGTCCCAAGTAAAAACGTTCACGTGCATAAGAGGATAGGTTTTTTTGTTTGTTTTGTATCATAGCTGAGGTCAAACAACCATTGCGTACCTCCCCTGTAAGTTTTTCTGTTCCTATGCCTGCTAAAATCTCCAGCGGCAATGAGGCAAGGAATGAAATTTTTACAAAAGTCAGGTCAATTGAATAGCTTCACTACTACCAGCACCAACTGAGAATAGGTTTAGATATGAGTTTGCCTTGGAGTGGAAGTCTTCCACAAATAACTGACTCTACTTACCAAGTTTTCTATATCAGACTCTGAATGGGCTATCACAACAAATTGGATACCAGGCACCGGTTTTCTACTGACATGTAGTTTTGATTATAGTTTTCCCTAATTTCGTATTCGGAAGGATATTAAAACATACTGGATCCCTGCTTGTATGAAAAATTGTTACAGTAACATATGTGCATGAATATTATTTTCTTTCATTCTTCATATTTATATTAGAATTAAGACACAATTTAATAAAGACCTTGAGTACATTTCAAACTTTTAACCATTTAACACTGATTATTTAAGTGGAAACAGTTCTCTGATAGAGCTTTCTATACTGCTGTATTTTCTATTGCTGCTTTAACAAATCACCACAATTTATCAGCTTAAAGCAATGCATATTTTTTAACCTCAGTAGGTCGGAAATCCAGATGGACTCAGCTGGTTTTTGGCTCAGGGTCTTCAGAGGCCAAAGTTGGTGTCACCCAAGCTCCTTCCCTTTCAGGAGGCTCTGGAATTAAACCACTTCCAAACTCATTCTGGTTCTGGAGGCATTTAGTTCCTGGAATGGAAGTCTATGACCTTGCTGGTTGTCAAGAGGTTGCCTGTATTCATTCTGATGCTTTCCCAGTTGTCTCCAACACTTCTGCGCCACCCATACCCCCCACCAGACAGCAGGTAGATTACCTCTCAGATTTCAGATCTCTCCAACTTCCCTTTTGCTGTACCTCTCTGCCTTCCTCTTCCTCTGGAGGAAGGAGACATTTCTCTGCTTTTAAGGACTGGAGACATTTCTCTGCTTTTAAGGACTAATGTGATTAGATGGGGTCCACCTGGCTAATTCAGGATGCTCTCACTATTTTATGGTCTGTGCCCTTGCATCAACAGAGATCACTTTTTTTCACTCTCGTTTGTTTTGTATTATGTTGTACATCATCAACAAAGATCATTTGCCACGTAAGGTAATATTCATAGGTTTTGGGGATAAGGTTGTTGCACATTTGGTGGAGGGCGTTATTCTACCACAGCTGCAGATCCTCAGGGATTGTTTTACCTTCTCATTTATCTT
This sequence comes from Mirounga leonina, assembly GCF_011800145.1. Taxonomy (NCBI): domain Eukaryota; kingdom Metazoa; phylum Chordata; class Mammalia; order Carnivora; family Phocidae; genus Mirounga; species Mirounga leonina. Next base: position 24,769,402 of record NW_023270316.1, on the reverse strand, counting down.
GGCAGTTGTCTGTCACATTTTCCAAAATATCAATACATTGTTTACCATTTTCTAAGATAGCTATCCTAAATTGAAATTTGATGTTTCTATCTTAACTAAGGACTAAGTAACATGATCAATATTTTCATTGTAGAAAACAAAACTTGAATCAGATAAAAAACTAAGTACCTCAAGTCTAACAAAACAGTGACGTGTTAGATATTCAGTTAAGAAAAATCAATAAACTTAATATTAAAATATAAGACATTTGCATTCCACTTTTCCATTTCCAGTGCCCAAGAAAAAAAAAAAAAATAGGATCTTAAATTCCCCGATGTCTTGTCCTTTTTAATCGCTCAACAATAAGACCTTGCATTGATGCTCACTGAAATCAATGAGTGTGTGATTGAATATTCTTTCCATACTTGATATTCTGAATGGGCACTACATTTTTTTTTAGATTTTATTTATTTATTTATTTATTTATTTATTTATTTATTTATTTATTTGACAGAGAGAGACAAAGCAAGAGAGGGAACACAAGCGGGGGGAGTGGGAGAGGGAGAAGCAGGCTTCCCGCGGAGCAGGGAGCCCAATGCAGGGCTCTATCCTAGGAGCCTGGGATCATGACCTGAGCCGAAGGCAGACGCTTAACGACTGAGCCACCCAGGTGCCCCTGGACACTACATTTAAATAGTTCCTTTTTCCCATTTGTTCCCTCGGAGAACTTAACATTCTTAGGCCAGAAGACATTGTAATTTGTACCTTTCAACATGTTCTTTTCCCTCTGCAACTTAAACATTACTCATACTGTGGTCCTATGTTACACACTGTAAGTATTGCAATAAAAATTTCTTGGTCATCACCCTAAACATATTCTTTAAGAATAATATATTAATCAGTCCTAAAAGGACTTGTTTATAAACAACTCTTCAAGTTTATTTTAGTAAAGTTTATTATTTCCTAAAATGTATGGAGCAAAGAATGAAAATACTTTTTTTTTTCATGTTTCAAATGGTTTTCTGTTAATTTTACTCCACTCTTATCCCATTTCCAATCTCTATAAACTAAGTAAACATATGTAAACTCTCCATAGTTTTTAAAGCATGAAATTCTTCCTAATGTATCTTGATTACTGAGTTCATCACTGAGGTAGAAATTGAACTGATATAACAGTATCTTGTACCTGATATTAACAGTAAGAAACTGTGTGACTCTATTTTAGGAATTCATTTCTTTGCAGTCTGTCCCTTCAGTATCCAGGACATTTCTGGAATGATGGATATTCTATGAGGAAGGCAATGTCAAGCCTGCAGACATGCCTGAACACGCTGTGGTAATTTATGGCCTGCTTTCTTGGTGCTAATGTAATGAGCTACATCATATTTGAGGTTCAAGAAGATAAAGAAGCTGTCATTTCAGCTTTTTGACATGTATTGCTATTGGAAAAATAAGCTGTTTTCAAAAGGATGAAAGCCATGCACAAATTTTTCTATGTTATATAAATATAAGTGGAATTAGATGAATCATGTATATTTTCTGGTATATTACCATTTAAAACTGATAATAAAATATCTAGGAAAATCAAGAGCTAAGTGAGCATTGATATTTTACTTCTTTCTTACAACAATTAGATATGGACTCTCCTTAAAAGCACCAATATACATTAAGGTATAATAATATGCAAAAGTCATACATATATATATGAATTATTTTTCTAAGGAAGAAAACAGAAATTTAAGTCAGGAAAGCACATTGACAAGTTAGAAAATTAATATTTCAGAAGAAAAACCATTCTGTCTGATGGCATTATATAGATATATATATATTTTCTATACATATATAGAGGGATATATATATATATATATATATATATATATATATATATATATCCCTTTGTAAAGTCTGTTGAATATTATAGTATCTTTATAATTATTTATACATTTAAACATGGGTAATGAATAAATGCAGTCTTTTATCTTCCCAAGTGTAAAACCCTTATGTATGTTTTAAGCCAATTGTCATTTTCCCTGTGCCCAGTTAAAATTTTAATTACCAGTAAAAAACATGGGCACAAAATATTTATTTTCTTATCTATTTAAACACTTCTCATTCTTTTCGGTTTAGGTTAAATAATCTCAATTGACAAGTCACTGCCTTAAGGTTTTAGTACAAGGTGGGTTTCTGTGAAAACAAATCTAGTTATACCACTGAAAAAGTTTGAGCTAAATAGAAATTTTAGTTCATTTGCTTTTTAAAAGGCTACAACCATGATTCAAATACAATTGCTGTCTATTTTTTTTTTTTAAGATTTTATTTATTTATTCCTAAGAGACAGAGAGAGAGGGAGAGGGAGAAGCAGGCTCCCGCTGAGCGGGGAGCCCGATGCGGGACTCGATCCCAGGACCCTGGGATCACGACCTGAGCTGAAGGCAGACGCTTAACCATCTGAGCCACCCAGGCGTCCCACAATTGCTGTCTAAAAGTCTACTCATTTGGGACGCCTCGGTGGCTCAGTCGGTTAAGCGTCTGCCTTCGGCTCAGGTCATGATCCCGGGGTCCTGGGATCGAGTCCCGCATCAGGCTCCCCCCTCCGCGGGGAGCCTGCTTCTCCCTCTGCCTCTGTCTCTCATGAATAAATAAATAAAATCTTTAAAAAAAAATAATAAAAGTCTACTCATTTTGGGACGCCTGGGTGGCTCAGTCGGTTAAGCGTCTGCCTTCAGCTCAGGTCGTGATCCCAGGGTCCTGGGACTGAGTCCCCCATTGGGCTCCCTGCTTAATGAAGGGTCCCCCAGCTTGTGCTCTCTCTTTCTCTGAGAAATAAATAAAATCTTAAAAAAAAGTCTACTAATTTCATCGTGCAAGAAGCCACAAGTACAGAAAACAGCAGCTATTTGTTTAATGTATAGTAAAGACTTGTTATATGGTATACATTTTATATAGTTGGCCTTGTGAAAAAATTAAGGGAAAAGATCACATTAACATCAGATTTTAACTTTAGTTACAAATGTATATCTTCTCATAGCTTTTGACATCTAAAAGTATTCCATCATTTTTCCACCTCTCTAGAAGCCTGTGAAATACTTGTGGACCATTTCAACTAAAACCTAATTTAGTCACCCTCTCCTTCAACAGCCACCTAAAACTGTGAATGCTACAATTTCCTATATTACTAAGATAAATCACTATATGGATGTATACAATTACATTCACCTATCATTCTCATACATCTACTCTCCTCAGCACCTCAGGTTTTAAAAAATAATAGACAGTTCTCAATGATAGAGTTGAACACTCCACTTGGCAGATTAACTAAATCTTGTTTAATCTTATTGACTGCGCTCTCTCCCTGGTGCCCATTGCCATTATTTTGCCTCTTTGTCCCTCTTCCTCGCTGCTTCCCAAGCCAGACGGAACAAAGTTCTTTTAGATTACATCACAGAGTCAACACACCTCTGGTAAAGTAATATCCATATGTCAAGAGAAAAAAGAAGAAAAGTGGAATTGAAGAGAAAATATTACAAAGATGTTGGCTGTTCATCACTCTAATTGAAAATAGTCCTTTCCAGGGGCACCTGGGTGGCTCAATCGGTTAAGCAGCTGCCCTTCTGCTCAGGTCATGATCCCGGAGTCCCGGGATCAAGTCCCACTCCCTGCTCAGCAGGGAGTCTGCTTATCCCTCTGACCCTCCTCCCTCTCATGCTCTCTTTCTCTCGCAAAAAAAAAAAAAAAAAAATTAAAAAAAAAAAGAAAATAGTCCTTTCCAATAAGGAATTTGAAACTTAGTCTCTCAGCCAATTATTTTCAAAAATGGTACTGGTGCCTACACCATCAATTTTCCGGTGACCTTATCAAAATATTATACAATAAACCTCTCTACATGCAACATACATATGTATATATATACTCTGTCTCAGACAAATTTACGAAGCAGGCTAAAGTCATTCAGTGTTAGTGTCCCAGATTTCTTCTTTCTAAATTCAGACTTATCAAATTTTTTCTGGACCTCTCCTATTCTGCTGGCATTGTTTTAGGCATTTTCTAGGATTCCACCTGATTTAATGTCCACAAAAATTCTATTATGTCCATTGTATTACAGAAGGAATAATAGGGAAATAGGGTTACTGTTCCTTGCCTAAGACCCACAGATAATAACAGACATGTCTAGCAACCAGATCTTCCAAAACCAAACCAATCAAAAGCCAGCTTTTACCTGTACCATTTGTTCTTCTAAAATGTTAAACATACAATAGTATCAGGTCATTTAATGTTTAGAGACATGCAAAGCCTCTAGATGCAAAATATTTAGCTTATGCCCTGTCACTTAAGCCAAGAACTTGAAATTGACTGTTGGTAAAAGCATTCTGTCAAGAGCTCTGCCTTAGAACAGTGTCTAGAATAGGTCACTCAGTAATGCTACCTATTTAGTGAATAATAATAGTTATTCACTAATAAATTCATTATTATTATTATTATTATTGTTATTGTTATTATTATTCACTAAAAAATTCAGCAGCTCTCTTGAAGCTGGGTGTTGGTTCTTTGGCCAACTTTTAAAAATTCAGTTTACAAAATTAAAGCAGGAGAAATCATTTTAGCAGCATGTGATACAGTATGCTTTGCTTCACTTGACGTTTCATATGTGTATGATACAAAATGACAAAAGGACTTATGTCAATTATGTACTGGCTTGATGGATTTGATTTTAGTTAACCCCTCTAGATTTATTTTAATATTTTCTATTTTATTGTAGAGTTTTTATGTAGAGAAATATGTTTAGTTTAGATAAGTACATTGGCTTTCTTTTAGGACTTTTGTTTTAATTGGCAAATTAGTAAAAAAAAAAATTATCCCTAATTATACATTTACCAGATAATTAAAAGATCATTTGCTGCATAATTGGATTTTCTAAAATAATAATCCTCAAAATGCTATAAATATGTAAACATATATGCGTGTGTTTATCATACATGCATATTATTTGTATATAGTGTCTTAAAGCACATTTGATTGACATTAAAACCTATTTTGTACTAAATTATTATAGATTATGGGAAATCTTGATATATTGTTCAAGAACATCATTTAAAATAAGATATAATCATCATTCTATCATAATATGTTCTCTTAAGTTTAGAGTATTGTCTTACAAATAGAAAGTCTTACTTAAATCTAACTTAATATTAAGTAATGATAAACTTAGTAAAATTTATCAAGACATTAGTCTTCTAATGAATAATGAAGAATATTATCAGAATAGCTTAGGTCATAATTTCCACTTTACCTAAAATATAGATATAATAAAGACATCAGTGGAAATTTATTTGCTGATATTAACCTAATCTTGCTTGCTTGATTTTATCCAAGTGAAACATTCACATTTTAGTGTAAAATATCTGGGTTATTAATTTTTTTAATTGAACAATTCTCAACTGCCATAAAAATCAAGGACTTAGTTTAGTATGTCACTGAAATCAGAAGTAATCACAGTGGGGCGCCTGGGTGGCTCAGTCGGTTAAGTGTCTGCCTTTGGCTCAGGTCATGATCTCAGGGTCCTGGAACTGAGTTGCAGGCTGGGCTCCCTGCTCAGCGGGAATCTGCTTCTCCCTCTCCCTCCTCCCGCTTATACTCTCTCTCTCTCAAAATAAATAAATAAATAAATAAAATCTTAAAAAAAAAAAGGAAGTAACCCCAGTAAAATGCCATGATTTTCTTCTCCCCACATTTGACAGGAACTTTAAAAACTAAGGTGAACAGAAGGTACATTAGTGGGAAAAGGGCTCCAAGTTTCCAGTAATAAAAGATATTTCAGAAGAAATGAAAACCTGTTTGATATGACACTCTCTCTTTATGCATTATGCAGACTTTGACACCAGATGATTTGGATTCAAGCCCCAGCTCCATCACATGCCTCTGTAGGACCTTGCAGAAGTTGCTTAACATTTCTGTGCCTCTGTTTTCTGAACAGTAAAACACTGATGATAATAGGAGTACCTAGCCCATAAGGCCCTTATGGGGATTAAATGACTCAACCATGCCAGTGTCTGGCGGGTAGCAAAGATTCTATAAGTGTTATCTGATAAGTCTTAACCATCTATATTTTCCTAGACATGAATAACACCACTTTTATGTACATTTCCTTTTACTTTCAGTGAACAGAGCTAATAATACTCATTCAGTTACCTTCACTGAAATTTCATAATGGCTATTACCTCTATTTCCAAAGGATCTTGCTAAAAACAATGAGAGTCTTACCTAAATTGAGGAACTAGAACAGCACAAGGAGGAATATACTATTACATATACTTAGGATGTTTTATGCAATCAAAATTAATAAGGGTGTCATTGGGGCACATGGGTGGCTCAGTCAGTTAAGCATGTGCCTTCAGCTCAGGTCATGATCCCAGGGTCCTGGGATCAAGTCCCTCATTGGGATCCCTGCTCTGTGGGAAGTCTGCTTCTCCCTCTACTCCTCCCCCCTGCTTGTGCACGCTCTCTCTCCCTCTCATGCTCTCTCTCATGCTCTTTCTCTCTCCCAAATAAACAAATAAACCTTTAAAAAAATAAGGATGTCATTAACTATACAAAACGAAATAATTTTTCAACTTTTCATATAATACTATAACTAATGATAAAAATGATTAAATGTTTAATTGTACTACACTGAAGAATATAATTTTAAAGCAGGTTATATCAACATAAATAGTTATACATGTTTAACTTCTTCTTATATTTTGTTTTGTATTCTGTTAGTCTGGAACCTGAATTAGAGACCCAGATTAAATTTAGGGGCACCTGGGTAGCTCAGTCTGTTAAGTGTTCGACTCTCAATTTTTGCTCAGGTCATGATCTGAGTCCTGAGATCCAGCCCCATGTCGGGCTCCATGCTGGGCGCGGAGCTTGCTTAAGATTCTCCCTTTCCCTCTCCTGCTGCCCCTCCCCACCTCACTCGTACTCCCTCTCTCTCTTTAAAAAAAAAAAAAAAAAAAAAAAGGCCTAAAAGTCTGTATCTTAATAATATCAAAGAAAGTGAAAGCAACAAAAAGTTAATACTCTATCAAAATGGGTATTACTGATACAGTTGCTAAATTGGAATACCCGTGTAATAATAATATCTTGCCATTTTATTGTCTTTTTGTTGTCTCAGATGTTTCACAAATTTTCCAGGTGTCTACACAGGGGTTTTGTCATCTCTCATTGCAGTGAAATTTTCCCTTAGGTAAAACAACATTTCTGCAATAGAACAGTGACCTCAAACACATTTAAATGCAGCAAATTTGAAATTATCTCTCTTTCTCCTTTTGAAAATGACTGAGAAACTTAAATCCATAGGATACAACTATGAAAGTGATATTAGACGAGAAACCAAAACGAATCCTCAAGCTTCCAAACCCAGTTAGAGAAAAACAGAAACAGATAAATACGAAACTTGATGCATTACCAAGATACATAGCATCTCGGGAAGGTTGCCTAGTGTAAGGAGTTGATAAAGTAAAGAGCTGTCCTTTTCAAAATCCGCTAAGTGAGCTGGCCAACCATTGATAATGTGTTGTTCCCAGTCACATCTGTACAATCTGTTTCGGTCGGAGGAGAGTGCGAGTAATACTGAGAGAGAGAGAGAGAGCATGAGAGAGCGCATGAGAGGGAGAGAGAGCGTGCACAAGCAGGGGGGAGGAGTAGAGGGAGAAGCAGACTTCCCACAGAGCAGGGATCCCAGTGCGGAATGGCCAGCTCTGACAATTTCTGTGACTTTTTCAGATCCTGCAGGGACTTCAGCTCACCAGCCCTTCTCTTTTCTCCTTAGTCTGTGCTGCCGTCAAGAACCACTTCAGGTCACACTGGTGCCTGTAACTACCTTGTCCATGAATATTTGTCAATCTGGCATTTCGCTAACCTCCCAACATACGTGTGAGGTCACCATCCGGTTTAAATATATTGTTTTTATATGAAATGAGGAGTGTATTGCTATGTTTCCTGAAGTTTAATCATATTCTTCATATTTACTTCAGTTCACGATAATAACAATCCCTGGGCATCTGTCATGTTTCTGGCATCATACTAGTGTCAACATTAATAGGATGTGGAATGACTGCATTCCACAGTATGGGAAGTTTACCCATAAAGTAGTTTACCTTTCCTCAGGAAAAAAAAAAAAGAAAACAAAGAAAAAAACCTTTACTCTGATGTTTCTAGCATTGTCAGGTAACTAATTCTACTCATGTGGACAATTTTACTTTACTGTACTCAGTGTTATTAATATTATTATTATTAACGCTTCCAAACAATGTAAGGTTAAACCAGCACTTTCATACAGTGCTGGTGGAGTATGAATATAATGAGTATTCCATGAATAGATTTTAGAAATCTTTATTAAAATGATAAATGTCATTCTCTTGAATCCAGCCATCCTACATAAAGAGTATCTACAGGTGCGCCTGGGTGGCTCAATCGGTTAAGCGTCTGACTCTTGATCTCGGCTCCGGTCATGATCTCAGGGTCGTGAGATCAAGCCCTGCGCCAGGCTCTACACTCCTACACTCAGCATGGAGTCTGTTTGTCCCTCTCCCTCTGCTCCTCCCCCCACTCATGTTTTCTCTCTCTCTCTGAAATATATAAGTAAAATCTTTAAAAAACAAATAAATAAAATAAAGAGTGCATATATATATATACATATATATACACACACTACATATACTTCCTCATGTGAGAAATAGATCATCACTGTAGTATTTTCTTATAACAATGTTGGAAATACTATGAATTTCCCTAAATGACACATTAAATAAATTATAGTGTTTGTGTCTGTCTCTATATTCATGAATGGACACACACATACAAAGTATAATATGATCTCAGTGAAAGCATAAGGATCATTTTTGTCTATATTATTGGGCAACAATCTCCATAATATATTATTAAGTGAAAAAGCAAGATGTAGAACAATGTATGTGGTATGTCTCCAACTGTATTTTTAAAAGGGTTCAAGTGGAAGAATATATATATATATATATGCCTAAATATTCATACACAAAGAATATCCAGGAACTGGTTACATTTTTGCCCCCCCCCCCCCATGTCGGCAGGTGAATTTTGATATCTAACAGACAGGAAGAGGCAAAGGAGTTCTTACTTTGTATTTTCTAAGCCTTTAGAAAGTTGAGTTACAGGAATGTTCTACCTTAATAATAGTCAAAAACCAAAAAATAGTTAAGTTCAAAAATGTTTACCTAACTTCGTTCTCTCTGAGTCTCTCCTAAGTTTCTCATTCAATGAATACCTGTTTATGCCCAAAAGATTCTGGGGCAAACAGAATGCTAATTTCATTAGTTCAAAGTACAGCATCACATCTTCATTATTTAAGATTCAACATATTTAAAACTGAAGACATTTATCATACTTCAGCATAGCTCTTTGGGACTTTTATATTTGTACCACCATTTGGAAATTAAAAATGATAAATTTTGACAATTAAATAAAATTTTAATAACACCTGGTCATAAAGAAAATCAAAGGTGGTTTTATTTTCTTAGAGCCACTACACAGAATAATTAAAAGCCTGGGCTTATGGATGTGGGTGGGACACTGCTTTAGAGTTGGTTTATTTTCTCTAAATGATTATTTTAAGAACACTTTTTGGATATTTTAATTATGGGTCTGGCTAAAACTTGCACTATGATTTGCTTTAGAAACAGCTGGAAATCTGATATTTTAAGGACAGGAATTAAACTTATAGAAATAAAATAAATCCTGCAAATGGAAAATTTTTAATAGTTTCAACTAGGTAGGTAAACATATAAATTATTATAGAGCATATATAAAATTTTGATTATTATCTATCCATAGTAAAATAATTACAGAAAGCATCATAGTCTTTTTTTTTTTTCTGAACTTTAAGAACATACTGTACCTTATGATCTTTAATAAGTCCTGGATGTACCTTTTGATAGATAGGCTCCCGATTTAGGGTGTTATTTTAATTTTCCATATATACCAATGCACTTTTAGGTTATAAAAACTTCCGGTTAAGCGTCTGCCTTCGGCTCAGGTCATGATCTCAGGGTCCTGGGATCGAGTCCCGCATCGGGCTCCTTGAACATCGGGGAGCCTGCTTCTCCCTCTGCATGCCACTCCCCCTGCTTGTGCATGCGTGCTCTCTCTCTGGCAAACAAATAAAATCTTAAAAAAAAAAATTTCACCCTCCATTGTTTTGATTAACATATTGATGATTTAGTACTTTTTTCTGTCTCCATTTTATGCCCAAGGTCATTCACTTTATGAGTAACACTGTCCATCTGCAGCCATGAAAAATGTGGCCCTAACTATCCCAATTTAAAGTACAACCTGAAAAATGAATTTACTAAAATTGCAGCTGAAACAATTAACTGGCCAATTCATTTAAATATGAATAGTTAAGTGCAGTTTACCTTCTTAAGCAAGCAAGAAATATAGATAATAGTGGTGGGGGTGGGGAGAATGACAGGATATCATGTACATATGGGGAAGAGAAAATTTTTAATTAAATTTAAATTTTGGGTGATTTTGTGGTTATAATTTGGCTACTAGAAGAATAGCATTTAAAAAAATTATCCCCCTGTTAAATTTTCTATGGAATTTGTATTTAGAAAAAAAAAATCAATAAGCAATGGAGGTAACTATTTTTTGTTATATGTACTATATGATGAGACCTGCCCAGCAGGTTTGCATTGCATATATGTTCTATTACTGAATCCTAAGCAGTGAGGTGGCTCATTCATTCATTCATTCAATAAATATTGTGAATACCTACTCCTATGTATCAGAGATCTAGGAAGAAACAAAACAAACAAATCCGGTTTTATGCAGCTTACAATCTGGAGGTAGCATAATGGCACTAAATTATCATCAATAAATCAATGAATCATGCATACAGTATATTAGAAGGTGAACACAGCTATGAACAATACAACAGGTAAGGAGACTGGTAAAAGCTCACCCAGGTTGTCAATTTTTAAGAAGGTGGTCAGAGTTGACCTCACTGGAAGGCCCACTGCAAGCTGCAAGGGAGATGGCCTTGCAGCTACTTAGGGGAGGAGTGTCCCATGCAGAGGGAAAAACTAACACAAACACCAGAACTCGTCATGGCCTCATGCATGACTGTTCGAGGAAGAGCCATAAAGGTAACATGGCTGTAACGAAGCTAGAAAGACTAGAGCTAGAAAGACTCCTCGAAGGTGAGATCAGAGCAGTGATGGATGGAAGGGAGGAGTGAGGCAGGGGAAAACTTTGTACGGCTATGCGGTTCCTTTTAAGGACATTTCAGCTTTTACTTTGAAGTAAAATGGGGAAATAGTGTAGAGCCGTGAGGAATTATAGCATCTAATATACATATTAAAACACTCTCTAGGCTACTTTTCAGACTGATGTGGGACAAACTGCATGTCAGCTTCCCCAGGAAACAGCCCCTGGTACGGCGTCTATTGAGGAACACTGACAAGAACACCTGTGAGATGCGAGGAAAGCAGGATTGGGCAGAGGAAGCATTTCAAATGCCATAGGGCCTCAGCAAAGATCTCCGCTGACCCCAGGATATTGTGCAACTGGGGTGTCCCTGCTGGACTGGTTCAAACTGGTGATGCAAGTCAAACCCAGTAAGGAGGCATATACTTAGAAAAGGCAGCTATCTTTGGCTGAGGGAAAATCCAAGGAGGGGATTCAGCTGTGACTAGTCAACAAGCAACATTTCCAGCAGATATTGGAGATGGCCTTATCATTCTGAAGGAGAAACCTAGGCAGGGCACAGCAGCACCCACTGTAATGCACAGGAAGGAAGCATAGGGAGAACTTCTAGGCCATTGAAGTGATCCAAGAAAGATTATAATAGCTTAGACCAATATGGTAGCCTTGGTGGGAGAGAACACTGATTTAATTCTAGGCATCTTTTGAAAGTAGAGTCATCAACATTGCCTGAGAGATTAAATGAGGAATGTGAGAAAAAGAACCACCTCAACAATTCAGAACAACTCCGAGGTTTCTAAGCCATGCAACTGTAGACGCAAAAATGTCCATTAACTGATATGAGAAACTCAAAAGTAGAATAGGTAAGAGGAAGAAAGCTAAGAGTTCAATTTTATGCATGATTTGGGGATATCTGTAAAATAATTACGTGTTAACCTGTTGAAAGCTGATCAATGATTTCCTGTAGAAGTCTATACTAGATACATAATTTGGGAATCATTAATACGCACATGGTGTTTAAGATCACGGTACTGGATGAAATTAACAGGGAAGGGACTCTGAACAAAGGAAAGAAGGTAGCTTACATCCCAGGCAATCCAAAGCTAAAAGGTCAGGACAACGATGAATAAAGGGGTAAAAAGAAAGTTAAGAAGCAACAAGGTGGAGAGAAACCTGCCTAAAATTTTGTCCAAGCAAATGATTGAAGAAAATGGTATCAAAAGGAGGCATTTATTAACAGGTGCAAATGCTTGTGGAATGCTAAATAAGAAGCAGATGGAGAACTGACCACAGCACTTCCCAGTGTAGAGGGCATTCATGACCTTGACAGGAGCAGTTTCATTAATAAAAATAGAGGTAAAAATCTGATTGGAGTGGATTGAAGAGAGATGGAAAATAATTGAAGGGGATGAAGAATGGGAAATTCTTTCAAGAAGTTGCTCTAACAGAGGAGGAAGGAACCAATATAGTCGCTAGTGAGATAAGTGGGGACATAAGGTTTTTTTAAGATGAAAGGAATTACAGCATCACTTTATGCTAATGGAATGATCTGGAGAAAAAATAAGTGATGTAATATAGAAATAATTATTGCTGTAGATATGTCCTTGAGCAGGCCAGTGGTGCTGGGATCTAATGTAGAATCACGTGGGGGGGGGTAAAGCTAATGGCCTTTGTAATGAAAGCCAACTACCTATAACAGCAACAGAGAAGGCAAAGTGTATATGGTTAAAGATATTGATATGATGGTTGATATGGGGGCTATACCGACATTCTCAGTGAAATCCTTAAGGTCATCCACTGAGACTGAGAATGAGAGACAAGGTCATCATTAATGGTGTGGGACAACAAGAGAGTGAAGGAAATAGAGAAATAGTGAAACTAGCCAGCTCTCTGTGATTCTTTTTTTTCCTTTTTCTCCTGCCAGTCAGCAGGTGCAGCCTGGGTGGGGAACAAGATTCAGCAGGAGTCATGGCTGTGCAAACCAACAAGCTTAAGAGCATGACGCAGTTAAAAAAGGATTGATTACAAATACCAATAGGGAATCCAACCATAATAAGAAAGGAAAAGGTATATAATATGTGATGAGGGATCACAAATAGTGATAGAATCAGTGGGGTTTAATCCTCCTGGGGTTAAAGGTTGTTGGAATATTTAAATGCTGCAAAATTTTCTTTCTCAGTGTAGCAAAGATTAAGGAGAGACTATTACAATGAAATACAGATTGGAATAAATACAAGTCTCATTTACAACAACTATCTTGAGTTTTCTAATCTTAATTTACCAGGTGACGATCAGTTATACTAAGAAATCTATCTCTGACATTTCAGTAGTATCTTACTACTTCCTTAGACATTAGTCAAATCTCACCTTTTCCTCTTGACACCTACATGCAAAAAGTTTGCAAATTATATCTTCAAGAAAATCATTTTCTTGCTCATATTCTTCCTATCGTTTCCTTTTTTAAAGATTTTATTTATTTGAGAGAGAGAACACGAACAGGAGGAGGGGCAGAGGGAGAAGCAGACTTTTTTTTTTTTTTTTTAAGGAGTTTCCTTTTTTAAAATCAAAGGCAATTCAGTGATTCTGGCTCCTTTACTTCAACCCTACACTTTCATTTCAAAAGCACCAATAAAGGACAATGTTAACAGATGTTGAGGGACTTTCTCCTTCTTCCCAATAGAATAGGAACATCACCATGGATTTCCCCAGTTTAAAATCATAAAACTTGTTATTATTTAAATGGTTCAGTTGAGTATTCTCATAATATCATTTTATATTTATGCATGTATAAGGTGATGTCCCAAAAAGCTATTAAACAGGTAAATGGTTGATTTGGGATTTAAAACCAGGACAGCAAGTTGTTCCCATTAAACTCTAGTGAAAATAAACTATAATAGTATTTAATAATACTTTGTGTTTCATTTTGTTAAAAAAAAACAACATTGTTTTCATTTGTGGTCTAAAATTGAAATGGGCAAATTATGACCTAGTCTTACCTATATATGACCTATTCTTACCTATATATTAAACATATATATTTCTGAGATATATATGTTTAATTTTGTTTCAATTTTGATAAGCTTTGAACGTTTTCCATGAGTTTTTAAACTGAAACTGATGGCCTGACAATGATTAATCATACGATTGGAAAATTCTGGTTACCAACCAACCAGCTCACTCTGTCACCTAGATATTTTAGTAAGACCTGAAAAAAAGTAGGCCAGTTTTTCTTTTTCTCTGTGACTTAGCCTTTCTTCATTTCTTTTTTTTCCCTTCTGTGTGTGTTTGTGAATATGTGTGCGTGCTCACACATTCATGTGTGTTTCTCTGAGTGTTTAAAGTGGAAAACAAAAAAAAAGAGAAAATGCTTGAAAAGTATTGACAGCATGTAGGCCAAGCAGATTGGAAGCAACATGTAAAAACAATGTCAGTTGTACCCACGTTTCAGACAGTCACATCCTTTCCACCCTTCAAGGTTAATTTTATTCTCTTGTCATACCTATGACGTTAGAGAAGCAAAATGTCATTTTTCTCTGGGAAGAAAAGGTAATCCAAGATACACTGTTTACTGATGAATTAAATCATAAATTTAATATTTTGCAAGTCATTACAATATAATAATGGCCATTTTAAAATTTTAAGGATACATGCAATTAAAAGGAAATATATCAAATTATTAAAATGGTTGTTTGTGATAAAGGAGGTAAAAGGGAATAAAGAATGGGATGTTATAAAATGATTATATCTCTATATCTACCTATCTATGCATTTATATACACATAAATGAAGGTGAAGATAATGGCTTGGATAGGACCAAGGTTAATAGTGAACCCTGAAAAGAGGCATACAATTAAATCAGCCCCCTACACTTAACATAAAAAGAAAATTTTATAATAGTATTTATTTGTGGTACAATACTATTAATAATATTAAGTCAAACCATATGAAATTGCTGTGTTTATAGATAAAATAGATACTGGCAATTACATGTTATTTAACCTTGTCCTAATAATAACAAGTCATATTTACCTGCGATCTCATACTCAGAACATTTTATGGCCATGCCTACAAAAGCTCTATGCTATAATCAGGAATTACTGGGGTGTGGGGAGGACCTGGTTGGCTCAGTTGGTTAAGTGACCTACTCTTGATTTCAGATCAAGTCATGATCTCAGGGACCTGAGATTGTGCCCCAAGGAACTCACTGGGCATGGAGCCTGCTTAAGAGTCTCTCTCTCTGCCCCTTCCCCCTCCCTCCCCCCACATACATGTATGTGTACTCTCTCTCTCAAAAAAAAAGGAATTATCCATGTTAGAGTGGTTATATTGATGCTCAAAGAGTTAAGTTGCTCAAAGTTAGAGAGATATTAAACATAAAACTTGATTTTTTGAGTCCTAATCTATAAACCTTATGACAGTGGTCATGTGCCTGTGTTCGAGCCCTTGTTCTGCCAATAATCGTGAGAAGTCTTAGATTTTAATATCTTTACCTATAAAATGAAAAGATTGGATTATATGACCTGATTTATAACTCAAAATCTATGAAAGATCTTTCACTCTATTTTTTTACTTTTAATAAAGCTATCATTATTATTATTTTTGCATTTACTCTGGGAGTATAAATATACTTCCTTATTCATTACCTTGCTAATTAGCTGAATGTGTCATTGAGATTAGCTAAACATAAATCTCTCATATTGTTTAACTAATTCTGCAAAGATCTGTTTAGGCTAAAAAGTAAGACGGTCACCCAACAGTAAAGTCTGACATTGCTATCCTTTTGTCTATTAAATGAAGTTGTTCAATTGTATACAACAGTGGCATTCATGTATGTTTTTGTGGTAAAGTCTTTGATTTTTCAAATGGAATTTTATGGAGAAATGAACATAAAATAGACCTGTATAGTGTGTTCTTGTTGAAGTAGCAGAGGGTGAACCTGAGCTATTGCCTCTGTTTGACTCTACAGAAATGGCCAAAAGTCCTGAGGTTCCAGGAAATCCAGTTTCACAACCACTGTCCAATATTTATATATTCTGTTACTCTGAATGTATAAGAACGCTAACTAAATCTTTCATTGTATTTCCTTATCAACATATCATTTTCAAACTGGCTCTGTGTTTCATTATCTAAAAACAATGGTTAAGAAATCATAAGATCCTTCACATGAATATTCTATGACATTATGAATTGAGTATGATTAGACAAATGCCAAACAAAGATTTAGCGCATATGACAGTCATTTACTACATTTGACTCTTGGAAAATACACTATAAAAAAAAATCTGCTTGAGGGCGCCTGGGTGGCTCAGTTGGTTAAGCGACTGCCTTCAGCTCAGGTCATGATCCTGGAGTCCCGGGATCGAGTCCCGCATCGGGCTCCCTGCTCAGCGGGGGTCTGCTTCTCCCTTTGCCCTCTTCCCTCTCATGCTCTCTGTCTCTCATTCTCTCTCTCAAATAAATAAATAAAATCTTTTAAAAAAAAAATCTGCTTGAGACAAAATATCTGTTGATTATCACTGATATTTCATTTATAGATGGCAATAAGCTTGACATTCCTTTATGATATTTATCACTGTCCCACATATGGTGGGCCCTTCTCACAGTGAACGCTGATACCAGAAAGGAAACATAAGGAAGACATCCTGCACTTACTATCCATTATTGCAGCAGTGCCCTGAGGGATGCAAAAAAACTTTTAGCACTGAATAAAAAAAAAAAAAAAAAAAAAAAAAAAAAGAATTTTTTAAAAAGGCGCAAACTGTTTTTCATATACTCAAAGAATATAGAGATGCAAGGTTAATTACGTTTTCACCCAATAAACTGTTTTATTTTGTTAGGAAATGTTCCTTCTTATTCTGAGAGTGTTTTTCCTAGCGTCTTTCAACATGTTGGATCATGTAAGTCATTCAAAGTTTTCTGTATCATCTAAAGAAACAATTCAGCAATAAAATTAAATTATAAAAGGTGAAACTACAAAAAGAAGCATTTGGAAATATATTTTTCATGCGATGGAACACACTGGTCCTCCTAAGGACCCATCTCTCTCTCTTATTTTGAAACTTCTACTTTTTTTAGTAGCTTAACAATCTTATGTACCTGGCCCTATCCCCGTACATCCCGTTTCACAAATGTTGTGTTCTTTCATAATCGCCCAGTCCTTGCGTGGTCCTTTAGAGCAGCCGGCTTTTTCTGTAAATGGCCAAAAAGTTCCTATGTTAAGCTTTGTGCGCCATACAGCATCTGCTGCCACCACTCGGCTCCGCCACTGCAGGCTTGCCAAAGCAGCCACGGATAGGATGCAAAGGCAAGTGCACGGCTGTGTGCCAATAAAACTTTACCCAAAAGACAGACAGCAGGCCGGATTCTGTCCACAGAACACAGTGTACTGACCCCTACTTGGAGAGAGTCTTTTAAAATCCATTTTGTAGAGGGGCGCCTGGCTGGCTCAGTCAGTTAAGCGTCCGCTTTAGGCTCAGGTCGTGATCCTGGAGTCCAGGGATGGAGCCCCACATCAGGCTCCCTGCTCAGCGGGGAGCCTGCTTCTCCCTCTGCCTGCTGCTCTCCCTGCTTGTGTGCATGCTCTCTCTCTCTCTCTGACAAATAAATAAAATATTTTTTTAAAAAGTCTATTTCAGGGACGCCTGGGTGGCTCAGTCGGTTAAGCGTCTGCCTTCAGCTCAGGTCATGATCCAGGGTCCTGGGATCGAGTCCTGCCTACCACTCCCCCTGTTTGTTCTCTTTCTCTCTCTGACAAATAAATTAATAAAATCTTTAAAAACATCTATTTAATGGAATTCTTTTATTAATTTAGCTATTCATTCAGAGGTGCACAAGGGGAAAGAACAAAGCACGATAAGGGAAGAATAATGTGCAATCTATATAAATGCTGCAGTCTGAATTGTGTAGTCTCATAAGTAACAGTTCATCAGGGATTTGTGATCTGTAAGAGACCTAAAGGAATAAATTTGTAGAAATGAAAAGTTACTTATTTCAATCTTACATACATATAAATGTATATATAAATTGAAAAATCTATAAAATCCATCAGGTTTTTCCTCACAATTCTCTCCACACAGCACTGCGTAAGGGAAATGGCTTATTCCTCAACAGATGACAATCTATGGGGAAAACAAAGGCAATGCCCCCTCGTAGTGCCAAGCTGCATGGATGGCACAGGGGCAGATTACATTACTCCCTGTTTTCTACTGGCAGTTGTTTTAGAATCTGGCAATCACTTCATTTCCCTGAGCTGCAATTTCCTCACCTATGAAAGGAATAGACTGGTTTAGATGATATCTAAATCCCTTCGAGTTTTAAAATTCTATTAAGTAGTAACCCATTCCTCACCGGATACCATCTGAGATCACAATGGAAATTCTCTGTCCCTTTTTGTCTTCGTAATAGCAAATCTCGTATTACGTTTCGCCTCGTGTCTAATGCTGCCATTTCAACAATCCTAAGCTGACTACTTATTTCCCTTTTCATGATGTTTCTATATTTTAAGTATCTTTTTTTTCTTCTATTGCCAAAGAAAAAACATAAAGGATTAATCTTCTCAAGTACGTTTTTAAACAATGCAACATGAAAACTTTTCCTCTCAAAAAATACCCCGTGAATGAAAATTACATATTTTTAAAAAATTTTTCTCTTTGTTGAACTACTTTTTGGAACTGTGGAAGAACATCAACAAAGGAGGCAGTCCTTGAAGCAAAACAATTGACAAACAGCTCCTCTAAGCAGCTGACAAAGACCCTATTGTGTTACCACACAGCAGTTGGGAAGTTTAATGAAGAAGAGAAGTAAAGAGCCAAATAATTGACTTTTTAAGAAACAAATCCCTTGAAAATTATAAGGAAGTTCTGGCATCATATGTTACACACATAACAGGTTAACTTTATTAACCCATTAATGACTAACACCAACTTCTTAATAAGCAGAAACATTTCAGGCTCTAAAATATACAGGTAAGATACTTGCCAAACCACAAGGGCAAAATTTAAAAAGGGGGGGGGTAAAAATTTTAAAAGGACAGACTAAAGAATAAAATGTACATTCATAAAAGCACTTTTTAAAAATCATATCTTCCATCGTAGAATTTCTAATTGTGCAAAATGAGCACTGCAGATAGTAGCAAATTAAAATTTTTATATATTACTTTCTTTATGAACCAATTAAAAATCTTATCTGTTGTGACTAAAAATTAAGTTTATATGTTTTGAGGGGAAGAAAAGAGACTATGGATAGAACTCAAACAAGAACATACCTAGAATGAAGACTCCAGTTTTCCGTACTTCCAAATAATGGGATGACAGATATGAACCAAGAGACATCTGAGTAAGTTGAAGATTGCTCTTAAACATGATTGATGATGCTGAGAGAAAGCCAAAACTGGCTATGGAGAGACTTGCTTCGAATTCTGACTCTCTCTTACCACTCAACTTACTAAAAGTTATTGAACCTTGTATTAGCTGTAAAGTTGGATGGACCATCTGTGCCTTATACTGTGCCTTATACTTTTTTTTTTTAAGATTTTATTTATTTATTTGAGAGAGAGAGAATGAGAGAGAGGGGGGAGGGTCAGAGGGAGAAGCAGACTCCCTGCTGAGCAGGGAGCCCGATGCGGGACTCGATCCAGGGACTCCAGGATCATGACCTGAGCTGAAGGCAGTCGTCCAACCAACTGAGCCACCCAGGCGCCCATGTGCCTTATACTTAATAGCTGCTGAGGAGTTCAAAAGAGGTCATGTATATATGGCGTTAGAAAGTGGTAAAATGCTGTAAAATTGGAAGTCAACCTCCTCCGGAAG
The DNA here is from genome assembly GCF_011800145.1 of Mirounga leonina. Taxonomy (NCBI): domain Eukaryota; kingdom Metazoa; phylum Chordata; class Mammalia; order Carnivora; family Phocidae; genus Mirounga; species Mirounga leonina. The sequence goes on along the minus strand of NW_023270316.1, from coordinate 24,749,399 downwards.
CACAGAGAAAGAGAAACAAATGCCCAAGAACATGAAGAATTGCACTGGTTGCTAGTCCTGGTTCTCCCTCTAATCAACCAAGTGACTTTGGGTGAGTCATTCCCTCTGGATCTGAAATGTCTTTGCTGGAAAACAAGAGAAATGTGGCTTTAGATGGTCTCCATGCCCAATTTGGCTTGAACATGTATTATTTATACCAGAAAACCCTTCTTCAGGGTCTAGTTTCTCTTGTCAGCGTTATCTTCTCCCTGACTGAACTGATCTGCTGAGTCAGCATAACTATTTATGAGCTCATTTATTTTTAAACTATAATCTTTGACTACTATGTTCTAGGCTGTTGAGCCTAGTCTCTATCTCCAGTTCCAAATTCTTTCCAAAGGTCAAAAACCTTCTCCTGCATATGCTAGAAATATATCAAATACATGTGAAATTAATAATAATGTAAACTTAATAAGTTAAAAATAATTAAATTTCTATCTTCCCTGTATTCAGAAATCAAACAAAATATTCTTCCTTTGCAATTCCTCACTCAGTTGGTGGCACTAAAAGACACCTTAGTAACCCCATTTAAAAAAAGAGAGAGAGAAAGAGAATCAATCTATTATTCCCTACACTGATTAATTACAAGTCTTATAAAACTTGCTTTTTCAAATATTTGTTTGTTCTACTCAAGCTATATTTTCTAAAAGATAATACCAAAACAGGCCACTTGGGAAAAAAAATCACAAAAATAGAAATAAGTAACCTAAAAAGCGAAATACAGCTACAATCCTCTCTCTCAAGGCTAAACATTGTTAAGTTTATAGTATATCATTATTTTCTACACCCTTTATAGTTTTATATAAGTATTATAATCTTATGAAACTAAAATAATATTTATAATGCTTGATCAATTTCATCTCACATAATTAAAAATGAAAATCTTTTTGTGACATACATATGAATATATATTTCCTAACTCATTCTTTCCAAAAGCCACATAGTAATTCATCTTATGAATGGGTATTTAGATTGTTTACTATTTCTATAAAATTAAAAAATTACTGGAGTAAATACATACTTTTACTATTGAGAAAGCAAATATATATATTCATATACATAAATATATATGCAATGCACATATAAACACACACATATTATATACATTATTATATACATTGTATACACTAGTCCTTTGTTTTTAGATTGTAAAACTTGCACTTTTCAAAAATTAGTTTTTTGTTCTCATTTCCTACTGTCCTAGTTCAGAGACTTGCAGTGTCTTTTCTGTGTCACCATGACAATTTCTTAACTATTGCCAATGACTATAAGCTTTTGGTCTTCAAACCTGTTTTCCACATCACCAGTCAAGTGTTTTATTTAAAACAGAAGTGAAAACACGATGGTGCTCTGATTAAATGTGTTCTATCTTCCAGACTCCCACAGGATAAAGCCAAGGGTCATAGATTGCATACAAATCCTTCATGACGTTGTCATAATCTTTCTTTTATTCTCTAGTAATTAGCCAATTTTATCTCTCTTGCTGACTCCGAATTCAATTATAACATTACTCATTTCCACTGAATTGGGGCAGAGAAGATATATCTTCACATGCTTACAAGGCCTTTCCTACATTTTTGACTGCCTTAATTCTGTTTTCCCCTAAGGCTTAGTTCAAATATTCTATTCACCAAGAGGTTTTCAGTAAACCTTTAGACTGGGCTATACAGTCACTTTATGCATCCTTCACTTCCAAAGTCCTATCACCACTTTACCTCTCATTTTAAAGTTCTCAAAAGGCGGGAGCTGTATGTCACGCCTAATGCCTACCATTCTGTAAAATATCCTGTAATAGCCTACTGAATTTAATGGAGTTTAGACTTTTGAGAAAATAAAAATCTTAGGTTAACCTAGACTTTGTCAGTTGTCTAAAAATAATTCTAAACTGTGTATTGTCCTCGGTTCAGAATTAATATCTATGACTGGCACCTGGTGGCCAGCTAAGCCTTGCTATGGTCTCTCTAAACTCCTAAACCAGGCCCCTTAGCTCATCATATGGTCTACCCCACTCCAGACCTACAGAAGTCAGAACCAAGACCAAGCTTACTGGTGAAAAATCTAAGCTTTTTAGAAGAAAAAACTACATTTATACCTTTGTATTCATTCTTCACTTAACACAATACTTCATGTTACTCTCACTGAGAAGGAGATGCCTATAATGAGAATGAGGGAAATAAAAAAATGACCTCTTGATATTAAACCTCTAGGATCTTTACAAAGTGGACCAGAGCAAAGGTTTATATGATAATAGGGAAATCTTCTAAGTGTATTTAATAGAGAAACCATTAGGCAGTAAGAAAAGACATTTTTTCTCTCTCCCACTCCCCCTGCTTGTATCCCCTCTCTCACTGTGTCTCTCTGTCAAATAAATAAATAAAATCTTTAAAAAAAAATTACTAAGGTTAAGAATAAACATATGTAAATTTATGAATAGCAAAACAAAAGAAATAACATAAAACCCGAAGACCTGCTAAGCATGGAATATGGAACTCCACACATGGTAGAGTAGAAAGCTCTGGGTTTAATATGGTTTGGTTCTAGGCAGGCCATTTTTTTTGTCCCAGCTTTGCTTTTGCTGAACCATCTTAATTCAGCCATTAAAGAGAGGTAACACATTGTGGTAAACTTTTGAGTATTTACATTCTTTTACATGTGGAAGACGCTTCCGGCACCAAACAAATACTTAAGAGGTTTACAAGAGGAGTTTTTGTTCAGCAGAAATGGAAAATCGAGGGCTTTGCTATGTTATTGGAGGAAATCACCACTTTGTATGTTGAGCTACTTGCAGCTTTAGAAAGTGATGTTACCACACATTAGGTAAAACAATAGGAATCTCTTCTGAAAATATTAGGGGAAACAGCTTCTGGCATCCAAGGTTGCTTTGTAACAGGGAATAAAATTATTACAGGCATTATTTATAAAACAAGCTTTGTAGAGAAATAACCTTTCCCGGACTTAGCAGCATTAAGTAGTACAAAGCAACCACTAAAATCTATGTCAAGTGTTCCAACAATATTAGTGAGAAAATCACTGCGATAAGTAAAATATCTTGATTCTCAAATAGTTGTAATGTTCAAAGTGTTCTACGTAGTCCAGATGTAAAAAGCTGTACCTTGTATTAATTAACCCAAATATTCCTTGTCAGGCTTGGTATCATAGCACCGAGAGCTGCCAGAACCATAATTGTGTGTGAGTCCTGAATATTTGCCAGTTCTGGATGCAGCCTCATTAGCATATTCATAAGTCACAGCCTCGCACAGGTGCCAGAATGCTGCAAAATGTTGGGTGACTACCTGTTGCAGCAATAGAGGCAAATAGTAAATCACCCTTTAAAAAAACCCCATTATATACCACAAAACAGAACATGTGATGCTATAAAATAATTGCAAAGGCTTTTTAGCAATTATTCCACAACAAATGAGGAAATACTTTTTTTTTTCTGAGCAATGTAAATAATAGGGATCAAGAGAAGAGAAGATAAAATGAGATATTCTTACATTACATGAATTAGAAATAGGTTTTAGTTTTGTTACGTGATCAGCTAACATTTTCTGGATAGATAATATTCCATGTTCAAGGGAAAAATTAGAATTCGGAAATTACATTCTCCACTAAAAGTCTCAAATACTTTATCTCTCAAATAGCTTATTTCTACTAAATAAAATGCTAAAATACAATTCTTTAAAAATAGAATTACTTTCTAATATTCAAAATCCCCCTTCAAGTGAGCATGCACGTGCACACACACACACACACACACCATAGTCTTTGTTAATGGAGAAGATTGATTAGGGAGCGCTCATATTCCCTTTATCCACTTACTTCAGAAAAGATCTGGTCACAATAAAAGAAAATCATGGTACCACAAGTGGCCTGTGAAGTTTTAGATCCACTACATGTTTCTAGACTCTAAGTCTTACCTCACACGCGCGCACACACACACACACACACACACACATATTTTCTGTTCTTTGCATTTATGGAATCAATGTCATAGCACTCTTACTAAAATCCAAATAAGGTTTTCTGGGTTTTTTTTTAACTGAATAAACCTTTAAGAAATGATATCTGTCAACTTGGTTAACTCTAACATTTCAGTCCTAAAATAGAGCATTGTTATATTTCTATAATAAAGATATATAATTAACATTTGCATCTTGAATATTTGTGTATGTCTGTGTGTGTACCAATGTGTTTCAGGTCTATATAATCTTAAATCTACAAATAGATCTGTATCTATAATCTTAAATATACAGAAATATATATAAATTTAAACCTATATATATCTGTAATTTATAATCTATATATAGACATAGATCTCAAACACATAGATACACACTATACATATACATTTTTATACATAGATATAGATGTAGATACCTAGGTGCCATCATTGAAACTTTCATACTCTAAGAAATCAGTTTCCCAGCTGAGGGTAATTATTAATGAAACTTACATAAAACAATAGAATGAAATAAAATACATCCTATAATTGAAAACATGATTTTTAATACTTCAATTAAGTTTGCATCTTAATTCCTAATTGGGGTTTCTATAACCTGCAAGATTTTAGAAATAAAAAGTAAAAATATCAACATTGAGATTAACATCTTCCTTATTTTTCTTATAATGTATAGGTATCTTGTCTTTGTTTTTGTGATCATTTAGTTCAGTTTTTTTTTTTCAACAAACATCTATTAAGTACCATCCTTGTGTGAGACACTATTAAATGATCTGGGAATAAAAGATGAACAAAACAGTTTCCAAAGGAGCTCACAGTTTAGTGAGGGAGACAGACAAATAATTAGCAAATTTCAAAATAATACAACACTTGCTATCATGCTATGATAGACTTATGCCTGGGGACCTATTCTCTTTATTCTCACCTTTCTCAGTTGTAAAAATGATCATCTTAATTTGAAATGTTATGTTAGGTGATCAAAACTTCAGGCAGACAAAAATAAGCAGGGTAATTTGATCTTTCCATCTTCCTCAAGTTTGAGTCATCAGACTGCAGAAAAGTACAAGCAGACAAGGGAACGTCTTAAAATAAATGTCAGCAACAGCTGTAGATTTTCTACTGGCAATAAGCTAACTAGGTGTGAAAGCCAGGAGAACTTTTGAGCCTCAAGATGCATAGTCTTCAGAACTGGAATTTGTTATGCTCAGATAACTAAAACACTAGCAAGAAAAGACCCATTTTGCTAACACTTGGAAAATTTTCAAATTGGCAGAATATTTCCCTCATTAATCTAAGTACATTTTGCTGCCCCCTGTTTGCTGCATTCTTGGAATGAAAGCAAAAAGCAAACACATTAGCAATATGTTTGCTCTGACTCTTTTAACAGTCTCTGCCTCCCCTTCTGATCTCAGAAATCTTCATCATAAAAATCCTACCTCATACTCTTGTCAATTTCAGATTTGTTTTCAAATGAGAAAAGTAGGGGTGCCTGGGTGGCTCAGTTGGTTAGGCTTCTGACTTTTGATTTGCATTCAGGTCAGGATCTCAGGGTAGTGAGATCCAGCCTCAGGCTGCGCTAAGAGCTCAGCAGGAAGTCTGCTTGAGGATTGTCTCCCTCTGCCACCCCCTCCCCACCCCTGCTCATGCCCACTCTCTCATTCTCTCCCTCTTTAAAATAAATAAATAAATAAATAAATAAATAAATAAATAAATAAATAAATAAATAAATAATAATCTTTTTTAAACAAGTAAATATTCTTACCTTGTAACTGACTCATCTTTTTCATTGGACAGATGGGCACTAGGAAGGTTATGGTATCTCTGTCTCTCTGTCTCTGTCTGTCTGTCTCTCTCCCTTGTATGTATACCCTCATGCACACACACACACCCCTACACAGCTTTGACACAAAAAAATGAAAAACAAATGGTCATCAATTGTATAATCAACATGATCTCTTTGATCAGTCAATAGGTACTACATAGAACTTAAAAACCCAATGTAGCATATAGATTTTATTATATTCATCATCAAATTACTTGTTTTTTTGATTTTGTATATGTCTGGTGTCAGAACTTTAGAGGTGGACTCAGAGAAAAGCTAAAACATACGTATCTAACACTTTGTCTATTTAAATAACAGGAATTTTTCTTTGAAAAAAAATTCCAATGAATGTTACAATAGTTTTGTGATCAGCATTTATATGGAAAGGTAAACTCTTCCTTTTAATACTAGCTTATCTCCTTAGATTTAATGTTATTCCTTGTCCCAGTCATCATTATAATAAACAATATCAAGATAAGTCTACCAAATGGGCTAACATAGGCTTTATAACACAGTTTGGAACTGAAATACAAAAGTTCATTTTTTGTTTAAGAGTTGTCTGAAGCACACAGAGGAACTAGTTCCTCAATTAGTTGTCTTGTCTTGACCTTTTAAACAGACTCAAAATTATATAAACATATTTTAAGATTCATTTTTTTCTATATCCTCTTCTTGCTTATGAAAATTCAATTTTAAATTGGTAATTTAACATTATCCATTCTCTCTGTGTTTTGGAGAAAATAACCTTTTAATTTTTCCTTAGAAAACAGAACATTAATTCAAGATCCTCCCTATTAAATATATTATCATAGTCTACAACATTTCTTTATGAGTAATATAAATGCAAAACATGAATCTGCCACGTCTCATTGATTCTCTCTTCCTTATTTCTCTTGACCTCTATGTGCTTCAATATCTCCTGCCACAAATCAAAACTTCCTAGAGCAAAATTTTCCTGCAAGAGTAAAATAAAAATAATAAAACTAGGATGTCCTATTTTTTCTTCAGAGAATAAACAACACACACATATTCGTCTGATTAGAAAGTTGTACTAGGTAAGTAGCAAAAATTGCCTCTAAAAAATCATAACTAGATTACTGTAGATCACATTTAGGTCTTTTCCCCTGACTTAAGTGCTGTCCTCAAGGGTATAATGTGGTCATCTTGTTGAGTCTCGTTTGACAGGCTCTGGGGATGCTGGAACTTTCTTCTTAGGATTTGGAGTAAAGGTAGTGACTAATTGATGATATTATTTCTTCTGCAGAGATCTGCACCTACAGTATCTTTCACTTGAAGTAGTTTGTTTTGTTGCTTTGTGTTCATGGTGGAGGTAGCCAATATAACAGTCACTTTAGTTTTTTTTTTTATATAAGACTGTTTTTCATTTATGCATCAATACACATGTCCATATAATAAATATTGAAAGCCATTGGAAATTAGATCTTAATTTAAAATAGATAGGAAATATTGGCTGTTGATAAGAGGCAAAGGGCTCCCTTCCCCTGTTATCTCTTGGAATTTCTTCATTCATGCATTCGTCAGACATATATGAAGGATCTACTTTGTTCTCAGCCCATTACTATACCCAGGAATTAAAAGATAATAAAACATACTATTAAGAAGGTGGTATATGTGTAAAAATACAACTATAATGAAATTAAAAATGTAATAAAAAATGAAAACCATTATAAATGAAGGCATAATTTGTTTACTATCTATCTACTTTATATGTACCAAGAATTATCCAGATCACTTTGAAATCTGCACATCTTTCATTTAATCATCAATACAATTCAATAATATTGACATTATTAGTTTGATGCTTGAGGAAAAGAAATTAAGGCTCAGAGAACTTTAAAAATTGAAATATGATTCTTGAACATCAATGGTTCAATCCAAATTGAGTCACTCCAAAGCTTATGTTGTATATTTGTTTGTTTGATTATACTTTAAAGCTAAGTACGCCTGGAATGTTCACAAAAGACTTGGCAGAAAAGATCATGTGTGAGATGATGTGTGATACAGGACTTGAGGATAACGAGGATTTCCCCAGATTGTTAAGGTACTGAAGGACATACCAGACCCAGGGAACACCTTAAGCAAAGAAAGCAAGTGATGTATTTGTGAATCAGTGAGCTCTGTGTAGTTCTAGCTGTGGTCTGAAGTGAATTTGTGAAGAGTTGTTGTGTAAGGATTTGGCAGGACATGCCAGAGGTGGTTAAAATTGTTTGTTTTGTTATAAGAATGACAGTGGAAGGATTTTTATAAGAACTTAAGAATGAATAAAGTCTACATTTAGGGAGAGTCAAGAAGCACTTGTTAAGTAACTATTAAAATAGATTAAAATTAGAGCAGCAACAGAAAAGACAGAGTGGTACAGAAACCTTAAAACATGTTTTACCACAGAGAGAGAAGCACTGATCTGGATGATTTAGTCTCTGATTCCATGTGGATTGAGGGAAAGAAAGTTGAAGACGCTGAGGTTCCTACTTATAGGGCTACATGAATCTTGTCATCATTATCACAATATGAATTGAAGAAGGATATGAAGGATATGAATTTATTAAATCAGTTTGAGCCATGCTTTGTGATTACTATGTAGCACACATAAGATAAATGGAAAAATGAAGAGGAGACCCTGGAGAACATAAATGTTTAAGGTGTGAGCAAAGAAAGAGATACTATCAAAAGAGAATAAGAAAAGGAAGGAAGAAACTACGAGAAATTGCCTGGAAGTGAAGGATAGTTTTCCTCCTTTGCTCACAGCTTAAACATTTATGTTCTACTACATTTAGGGTCTACTCTTCTTCTACTTAATGGGTATCAAGTTCCAGTTATATATGATGAATAAGTTCTATAGAACTGCTGTACAATATTGTGTTTTATAGTTACAAGCATGGCATTGTGCACTCAAAATTTGTTAAGTGGGCCGATCTTAAGTATTTATGACAAAACAAACAAGCAAAAAAGGGACACAGGAAACTTTCAGAGGTGTTGGCCACATCTGTTACCTTGATTGTGATGATGGTTTTACAGGTGTTTGCATAGTCTAAACTCATCAAACTGAATGCATTAAATATGTGCAGTTCTTTGTCAATTATCCTTCAATAAAGCTGTTAAAAATATTTTCCAATAGAGATGGTGAACAGTATCACATACTCTAAGAAGCCAAAAGAATGAGAATCAAAGTAGGCCACTGAATTTAGCAAAATGTAGTAAAGGTTTCTACAAGAATATGGAAAAAATGATAAATTTAGTTAATGTGTTTAAGAAATGGGAGTAAAAGCAGAACCTTCATATTATGATAAAGGGCAAATCAGAATTGTGGAAATAAAGGCAGATAAAGTAGACTACTATGAAAATTTTTCCATAGTAAAAGGAAAGAGCAAATAGATCAGTAGGTTTAGAGGGAAGAAAAATAAATTAGAAAAATTTTCACTATTTGTTTATTTTGTTTAATGCTGGGAAAATTTAAGCAAATTTGGCTTCCTCAAAGAAGAAATCAAAGATGAAAGGGGAAGGAAGGAAAGTGGGAGGAGGAATGTAAGGGGAGGAGGAGAGAGAGGGAGGAAAGAATGGAGACTGATGATATATGAGAGAAATTAAGCTAAGAATTGACTTTCTGATAGGCATTATGAGATGGTATTCAGAGTGCAGATGAAGGAATTGTTCTGGAAAGAAATGTAAAGGAAGCAAATTTCTTGCTTTAATCTCAGAAGGAAGAACATAAATATTGTATTGATTGTAATGGCACAGAGGAAAGTGAGTTGAAGGAACTGTGACTGATGATCTGACTGATGATCTGTATTTTTCTTGATTGTTTGAAAGATGGTCATCTGCAGCGATAAAACAAGCTGGAGGTAGAGTAGGAATCTGAGGACAATGTAAATAAAATAGTCGTTATAAAGAAGAAGAGAAGGAGAGGACCAGGGATGAATATGGCATACCCCTATAAATAATCCATGTAAAGTTAGAGGGTATTAATTCCTTGAATGTTCACCCTTAGAGATGGCCAAATAGTTTTGATAGCTCAGGGATAGTTACCTTGATCCTGAAATACTAAGTTAAACATTAACTTAGTTAACGTTAACCAGACTAGCACAGCTGCTAAAAACTAGGTCACATCTTTCTGTTACTTCCCACTTGATTAATAATCAAAATGCATCCATGAGATATCAGCTATCTATCTCCATCAGCTATCTATCTCTATCTATCTCATGACATGCTTTGATGCAGTAGTGAAAGTTTTAGTACATATTAATTCATTTTAGAGGAAGAAGATCTTATTTTTAACTTAGCTAGTACCACTGCTCACCACGGCCTATAGGCTCCTGTCTCTTTCTGACTTCATCTGCTTACACACTCCCCCTTACTGACCAGCCATAATAGGCTTCTTGCTTTTCCAGTTCCCCAACTTAGGCTATTGCCTAAAATCCTCTTCGTACACAGTTGGCCACATTGGTTCCTTCTCTTCATCTTTCCGGTTTGTGCTCAAATGTCATTTTCAATACATTCACCCCTCACCTTTATCATATTCTATCCTCTTCAACTTTATTACCTTTGTATAACACTCTGAAATCATGTTATATTAAAACAAGTTTATTATTTTTTTAATCAGCTTGAAGGTTAATTTCATGAAGGTGAGGAATTTGAACATTGTCTTCACTTATAAAACTGTAGTCCCTAAAATAATGCCCGATGAATAATATGGCTCAACAAACAAACAAACAAAAAACAAACTTTTGCTAATTGGATAACTGAATGAATTGAGGGAACAGCAATTTCCTGAGAAAGAGCCCTGATCTAACTGTGGGGTCAGCTCAATCCCAAAAGTAGTCCTGAAAGGAGGAAGAGGGAGAGGGGAGACAAGGAGGAAGAAGAACACTTACAGATTGCTGCTTCAGGCACATCTTTTGGAAGAATTCTGTACATATACCGAGAAAAATCATCTCAAATACCAATCTCCAAAAGTTTTAGGAAGGAGACAAGCAGGTTAAAAAAGTGGTTATATGAGTGATAGATAAATTTGCATTTTATAAACTTCAATTCTCCTTTTTGGAAATTATGGGGGGAAAGTTTAGTAGGAAAAAAATTATGTAATGTTTAAATCAAAGTCCTCTGCAAATAATAATGCATTTTGAAATTTTCTTTTTTTACTTCTTTTCTTCCAAAAGAATCAAAATGAATTAATTACATGCCATTTAAACTTTACTAAATTTACTATCAACTCTTTGGAGGAAGTATTAGAGAAGTTCCAAATCATCTTCATCAAACTAAGTGTTACCTGTTCATTAGCATTCATTAAATAATATTTAAGAAATAAATATTGGTAATTTAGTATTGGAAGTAAGTTATTTATGATTAAAATAAAGTTAGACTGGGGCGCCCTAGTGGCTCATTTGGCTCAGCAACTGACTCTTGGTTTCGGTTCAGGTTGTGATCTCAGGGTCCTGGGATCAAGCCCTGTGTTGGCTTCTGTGCTCGGCATGGAGTCTGCTTGGAATTCTCTCTCTCCCTCTCCCTCTGCCCTCCCACTTGCACTCTTTCTCTCTCTCTAAAATAAATAAATAAATCTTAAAAAAAAGGAAAAGAAAGTTAGATTTAGTAGGCGAAAATATAAAATCTTCCTAACTTGTCATGATAGTAAGATTTAATGGGATTTACTTTGTTATCCCTTTTACTGTCCCCATAAAGCAAATATTCTACATGAGAAAAATGAGTGCAACTTTTTTTCCCTTTAACAGACTTAAGTTTTTTGTATGGAAAGGCAGAAGTACAGCATATAAATTCTGGTAAGTTCTTGACATTTGGAAAACAGCATGTAATTGTGTAATTTTTCCTAATGTGATGACTAGAATATTCGGCCAAACTAAGATCACATTGACCTTGGCAGTATTACAGAAGAAAATAGTCTTTGAAAAAAGCCTGCAATGCATTTTCTATAAAACAGGTTAAGTACTTGGTTCAATATCAGTTTTGCATATATTGCATATTTCATATCATTCTCTATGTTTGAAAAAGAAAAGTAAAATATTTTTTTGTTATATTTTAAACTCAGCTTAGCTGGAACCTACTAACATCACAATATAAAGTATCCTGTATTTTCAACTTTCCTTGTACCATAAGTTTTCATTTCGTTTTGATTTCTTTTCTATAAATCTCACTGTTTTCCCTAAATAAAATTCTTTTTGTTTTAAGCATGTTACATAATGAAAAGCATACATTATGTTTATAATGTATACTTCATACTTGTACATATATACAGAAGTATAAAAATTTAAATAGGTCATAGTAATAATAGATATTGTTGTCCCAGGACAACAGACAGCAATTAATCTCCAAGTTTCCTGGTCCAAATCAATAATCATTGCTACTACCTAGTTTATACATGAAGAAGGAGGCAGGTAGATTAAATAAATAAGTATATAATTTAATTAATAAATGAATTTGAATTAAAAAACAAAAACATTATAGAAATAGCAAACAAATCTAAGGGATAAATATTTAAAATGTTTAAAAGTAAATCCACAAATAAGCACATATAACAATATAGAAATTTTTAGATTACAAAACTTATATGCACATACTCCTTTCAAAGAAGATATTCTGAACATTGCTAATAATGTTGAATTTGACTTAAAATTATGGAACTGAAATAATCTCAAAGAGTTCTTACTGCATTTTCAATATAACTTAAAAAATATATAATACTTTACAAAGACTTCTGCATACCTCATTTCATTTGATCCTTGCAAGGACACTGTATGTTGAGGTATATTTTAAGATGGTAAAAAAGAGTGTTCTAGGACTCGCTTATTCAAAAATGCAAAGCAGTTAGAACTAGGATCTAGGACAGCTGACTTGTTTTTATTATGTTATGTTAATCACCATACATTACATCATTAGTTTTTGATGTAGTGTTCCATGATTCATTGTTTGCGTATAACACCCAGTGCTCCATTCAATACGTGCCTTCTTTAATACCCATCACCAGGCTACCCATCCCCCTACCCCCCTCACCTCTAGAACCCTCAGTTTGTTTCTCAGAGTCCATTAGGACAGCTGACTTTTTATTTTTTATTTATTTTTTTAAAGATTTTATTTATTTATTTGAGAGAGAGGATGAGAGGAGAGAGAGAGCTCATGAGAGGGGGGAGGGTCAGAGGGAGAAGCAGACTCCCTGCTGAGCAGGGAGCCCCATGTGGAACTCGATCCCGGGACTCCAGGATCATGACCTGAGCTGAAGGCAGTCGCTTAACCAACTGAGCCACCCAGGCGCCCATGGACAGCTGACTTTTTAATTCATTATATTATTTGTCTGATCATTCATGTATTGGACATTTATACATGAATATGTTATGTGCCAGATACACACACACATATATATATATATATAGAGAGAGAGAGAGAGAGAGAGAACATGACAAATTCTACATATAATTCTTGCTCTTACATAAATTTACATACTTCCTTTTTTAAATCAAGATTGTGTATGCTCTAAAGAAAAAGAGAGCTGAGTATTTATTACAAGGAAATCTAGCATCATCTAGGTCAACAAAGGCTACCCTGATGAAATGAGTTTTTATTCTATTTGTGATGTATTGGATTTCCAATAGCTTTCCCAATTTCAGGTATTGTGTTTCATTTCATGCCAAGATTTTCAAGCCATCAGTCCCTACTTTTGGCTTCAGAAAGTGATGATAGGGGCCCCCCCGTCTTTGATTAAATAAACTCTCCTCCTAATAAAAAGTCTATTTGAAATATGAAGATTTCAAAATAGGGTTAAACTCCAAGTAATCTGCTGACATTGTAGTGTGGTAAAGGTATTTCCAGCAAAGACTACCTCAAGCTGTTTCACTGCTGCTAAAAACTAAGATGTGTATGAGAGGAAATTGGAAGTTTAGAATAGGACAGTAAGGATGGGCCCAAACTGTATGTATTTCCACAAGTTTAAAATGTACTGATTTATCTATACATGTGAACTAAACAAGGCTGATCTAACCAAATAAAAATAGGTACTAGGCGGCAAGACATCAAGGTAAATTTGGATTCTAATCCTAGTTCTACTATTTAATAATTGAGTAATTTAGTATCACTAAGGCTCAGCTTCCTTATGTATAGAATGACAATAATAGCTCAGAAAGTTAAGAAAAGTTCACAGCATAATACATGTGACATGGCATATAATACGGTATATAAACTAATATATAAAATATTAATAGAAATATTATTGAAAACAATAGCTTGGATAAAGGTTATAATACACTTTCTTTAAAGATCTGAAATTACAAATTGCAGAGGTCTCAAATTTGTAAAATTCTCCAATGTATTTTTTTTCCATCAGTGGGGCGTTAAAAATAGTTTAGTCCTCATTAAATTAGTAGGTAAATTTCCATCAATGTGACAATTGCATCCTACCAACATCTCATTTAAAGGATTACAAGCTGTTATTCAATTTTTTCTAATCTCTTATATGTTGATCTGAACCATTGCCAAGTCATATTATATTCCAAAATTCTTAAAACACCTCAATTTCCATGTAATTTCTCAAACTACATTGGTCAGATTATCCCAATGTGCAACTCCATAAGAACTGTAACTGAACTATCTGGTATGGAAATCACACTTGTGGCAACTGTATAAACCCACTTTAAAACTATCAGAATGCAGACAGGTTCATTGGAGGAGCCATTCCCCACTTCCAGTGTATAAGCAAAATTTCCTTAGCAGTCTTTTTTTGCTAATGAGCCATATTGATGATGACTGATTTCAAAGGAATGAGATTACAAAAATCAAATGTAGCAGCCTGATATGTTAGCTTCTGAAAATAACTGATGAAAAAAAGAGGAAATATAAAACACATTATATTGGTCTCTAACTTATTATATCACATGCCCTATCTCAAAAGGCAGGCAAGTTATAATAATATCTACATGGAAAATAAAAAGTACTTCTATCTATTCGATTGGAGGCAGAAAAAGCGTATATCAAGTGAACAGCATAGGGAATACAGTTAGGTTGACACTGGGTTGAAATAGAAGATGGGAACCTCTCATTCTGGCTTATTTCTTCAATGTGTTCTGTTTTGTTCTACGAATTTTAAGTGAATTTAGGAATCTACCTTACTCACTTCCTTTAGGTGATGATTCTATGGGCTAGTAGATTTTATTGTCTAGAAAGTCATATTGGAACATACTCAATTTGTTCTCTCTGTAATTTGAAGTACTTGTTTCTAGTTTGTTGGTTAGCCCTATGTGATGCATCTGAGCAGGGGCTGTGTCTTATGCCTGGAGTTAGTGAGTGCTCAGCAAACTATTCTCTGTCACTATTTTCCTTAAGTTGAAGGAGATACATTTGATATCCTATAGTAACATTTTTTAAAATAAAAAAACATCATGCAAACAAATGAAAAGGTTTCTCTGGGTTCCAACAGCAACCACTCTTGCGGGATCTGTTGCTCTATCCTTTCCAATTATATATAAAAAAAGAGAAAAACCCTATCTCCATTTCCCAAGTCAGATTCCTGAGTCTGCCCTAGGAATTTTCAGGCATCAGAAAGCTCTGCTGAATCACTTAACATTCTGCTTCAGGTTCTCCTTAAAGCACTTACTTGTTTACTTTGCAGTCTCTGAATGCTTCAACAGCTTTGATGCCCTTATGTCACTCTCCATCCCCAAGCTGGGTCCTGCCCAGGGCAGAGCCACTGCCCTGAGCCCATTTCCATGCAGATGAAATAGCTGCATTCCAGGCTCCTTTGTTCATGACTCCACTTTGTCAATGAGTGTCACATTGCGTCTAGGAGCTGATGATAGACTGTTTAAGAAACCTGACTGAATATCTATCTGGAATATCTATCTTGAGACTCTGTTACATAACCGTACATTTTACTGTATGCTAACACTTCTCTGAAAAACAGGAATCTGATTCTCTACCTGATTGAGAACACATTATGAAATCAAAGGTCTACATAGTTGAATTGTGAAATAAATGTGAAGTTTCTACTTCACGTTGACAGTCCTGACTGGGCCGCTCACATTTTTGATATCAACGCTAGACCACTTTCTTTTCAGAGAACTAGGGCCTGGGAAGCTCATGGTCTATTTTTTGGAAATAAAATGATGGTCTTATGTTTTCTCTTCCTATGAAAAGGCAAGGTAAGCTCAAACCTGGATCTAGGGCATATTGTGCTTTCTGAGGCATGCTCCAAGTAAGAAAATATACCGGAGAGCCTAGCCTAGTATGTGCTGATCAGATGCCCATTTTTGAGTCGGTCCCCAGGGAAGCAAAATATGTGACCCCAAAACATGCCTCTTTGGCATGTGGATTATTTGAGCCCAAGGCAATCAAGACCCAGCAGATTCAAGAAAAACTTTTACCTTGCTCTTAACTACGTAAAAGAATTTAAATACGGGTGCCTGGGTGGCTCAGACAGTTAAGCTTCTGCTTTAGGCTCAGGTCGTGACCCCAGGGTCCTGGGATTGAGTCCCGCATGGGGCTCCTTGCTCGGCAGGGAGCCTGCTTCTCCCTTTCCCTCTGCCTGCAGTTCCCCCTGCTTCTACTCTCTCTCTCTCTCTCTGTCAAATGAATAAATAAAATCTTTTAAAAGAAGAGAATTTAAATAGAGGGTCTGGCCCAAAAAGAGACCATCAAGCAGAGACAACTTGTTATTTGAAAGACCTATCTGTGTGGCAGAGCAAACGCCGAATTACCAGACATCTGCTCTCCTTAATGTCCTGTCAATTACCCTCCTCTCCTTTGAAGCCCCAGGCCCCTCTCTCATCTCTTCGCTCCGGATGACGACGGAGGACTATAAGCCACAGCTGACCAACATGCCCTTAGGTCTCATATTTTTTTTATGGGGCTCCCATACATATGTAATTACATTTATTTTTCTGCCATTAATCTGTCTTATGTCAATTTAATTAATGGACCAGCCAAAAGAATCTAGAAGGATAAAGGAAACATTTCTTCTCTCCTGCAGTTGGTGACCCACATGGACAAACCTCACTGGCTGGACATGGCTTGGCCTAGGACTGCTGAGAGGGTAGCTGAGAGATGCTGGGATCTCTGACAAGAAAGTAAGAATTTTTACCATGTCAGTCTCTTGGATCTCTACCTGCAGGGCCAGTGGGAGCTAGGGTAGTGAGGCCTTTGTCCCTTTCTAAATGTAGGTTAGTAGGAGAAAATATCTGTGGAACTAGTTCCTTGGGTATACCGACTCTGGTGAAGATTTGATACGAGCATTCTTGGTTTCTATTGATCTTTTTCTTCCCAGGGGTGATCACTGTTTTTTGGTGTCTCCTTCTATTGTGACCTTTGTTACAGGAGGAATACCACAGGATAGAATGCAGGCATTAGCGCCCGATAAGCTTGCTATTCGAGCTGGTCTCACAGACTGATGAGTTCAGATTTCTCACCAGACCTGCATCTATTTAGACGAATTTTGCTGTGAATTAATGTGCACATGAGGTGGGGCACCTGGGTGGCTCAGTCGGTCAAGCATTTGCCTTTGGCTAGGGTCATGATCTCAAGGTCCTGGGATTGAGTCAGGCTCCCTGCTCGGGGGGGGGGGGAGTCTGCTTCTCCCTCTCCCTCTGCCCCTCTCCCCAGCTCATGCTCGCTCTCTCTGTCTCTGTCTCTCAAATAGATAAATAAAATCTTAAAAAAAATGTGCACATGAGGTAAAGGTTATTGCTAAGGGACATCTTAGAAGCCAAAGCTACAAAATTGGTGGGCATGGGTTGAGCACTTGCCAACTAGCTCAAAGATGCCCGTGTTAGGATAAGTTGGTCACTGTGATGAGGGAGCAGAAGGCAAGCTGAGGGCAAAGCACAGGTTGAAACCCTGCAAATGCCTACCCACCCCCACCAACACACACACACACACACACACACACACACACTCCCAGGTGGGATCTGTGTGACATTCCTCAGGCACTCCTGGCTGCCCTAAAACTAAGAGAAGGAAAAACAAATGGCTATCTAATAGAGATCACAGTCCTGCAAGACGAACCTCTATCAGTTTACAAATGTCTTAACGATTTACAAGGAAAAAGCATTCTTATCAGTAACCTAACTTCCAGAGACATATAGACTCCATTTCCTGGAGCCCTAACATCACCCACCCATCTATAGTGATGTGGGAAACAAAGGCAGAGGAAATGTAGATAAAATTAAATTTCCTTATAACCTGCAGCCCATTGACAAGTACTTGAGGCAGGCAGAGCATAATGTTCCTCCAGGAAGCGCCCAACTGTCTCAATGTTAATGCCTTCCTAGAGGGAAAAAGGACCTTAGCTTGACAATAGTAATGCCTCCAGTATCCTAGGAGTCTTCTTCAGCATATCAAAGTCCTTTCACACACCTCCCTTTTTCCTTACCTCCCCCAACTCCCCAGTATATAATCAGCCACCCCTCACAACCTCGGGGCAGCACCTCATTCTTCCCACAGGTCCTGCCCCCGTGCTTTAATAAAATCACCTCACCACAGATGCCTCAAGAATTCTTTCTCAGCCGTCGGCTCCAGACCTCACCAAAATTAAAAAACTACATCAACTGGATGGGTTAGATTGACACTAGGACATCTGCCAACCTCAAAGAAAATTCCATTCAACAAGACACTCTAAAACACCGCACAATCCCCTACCCCACAGCACAGCCCTCCTGGCTTTTAGTTTGGCTCTGACAGACCCAAGGCTTAGCTAAAGCTCTTAATGTGCCTATTAAAAAACAAAACAAAACAAAACTGGATGAAGTTCCCTTTCCTCTTCTGTGCCTTTGGAGGTTGGCTCTGGGACCAGTGACACTCTTCTCTCTAGTCTCCACCAACCAGAGGCTTCACGTACTTGTGCTCACCTGGTGAACACCTTTATAGGCTGCAAATCCAAACAGAGAGCTGGGTCTTAGGCAGCATTTTCTTTGTCTAACTGTGCCTGTTCTCACGGGAGTTTGTCATAAGGGGTCCAGGTCCAGAAGGGACATTTGTTGTTTCATCCTTCATTATTTTGTTAGTGCTGGAGAAGTCCCATTCCAGGAGTAACAGATTAATGGGTCTGTGATTGGTGGTGTCTCGTATTCTTGTGAGAAACCAGAGATACCACCTGCACTAAACCATTCTTACCACCTGTGACAATGAAGTCTTTGCTTTGTGAGGCTAACTCTGGAAGCAAACTTTCTGGATCTTGTGAGACCTGCATCGTTTACACTTTCTTTTGGGGATGGCCCTGGCATCCATGGTTAAGCTGTAAAAAGGCTAATTGGTTTGAGTTGCTACTGAAATTAAAATCAGATCTTATTCATCGATGGCCAGATGATGGATCCTTTGAATTGGACAAACTTCTATGTTAATTTGTTTTTGTTTTAGAGAGCTCTTATTTTAAACAATTGTCTATTGGTACTTATGGAAATGAGATAGGGAAACTGAAGGACTCCATAAAAATCTGGTTTTGTTCCTTTTCCTGTTTCTATTCTTGCTAGCACCTGCCTGCCCACCCCACTTTACACATGCCTTATAATGCAAATAGTGAATGTCCTCCTTGTAAAGGACAAGGAGTTAGCTATTTCTTTAAAATAGATAATATCGGGGTGCCTGGGTGGCTCAGTCATTAAGCGTCTGCCTTCGGCTCAGGTCATGATCCCAGGGTCCTGGGATCGAGCCCCACATCGGGCTCTCTGCTCTGCCGGGAGCCTGCTTCTCCTCCCACTCCCCCTGCTTGCGTTCTCTCTCTCTCTCTGTGTCTCTCTGTCAAATAAATAAATAAAATCTTAAAATAAAATAAAATAAAATAAAATAGATAATATCTAAGGAAGGACCAGGTGAGAATGACCTGAGGAAGCTATCATAGGCAGACTCCGGACTCCTGGAGCTAGACTGTCAACTTGCCAAAATCCCCCTGGATCCAAGAAATAATACCTGGGGCCTTGACTTTGTTCTATCCTGTTCCCCTGATGCGTGAGGGGACACGAAGACCAGACCACAACCGTCAATAAAAACTTCCAGACCCCAAAAAAGACGAGACTCATGATCCTTTTCCTTTCCAAGTCTCCCAGATGCTCTGTATGTATCTGCTCTCTCTATATCTTCAATAAATTCTGCTCTTACTCCCTGCTGGCTTGTATTTGATTTCCATCCTACATAAAGCAAAGGACCCTCTTGGCTGGTCCTGCAGGACTACCTCTGGGTCCCTGGACCTGGCCAGCAGGCATCCGAAGGGCCAAATTAAAAAGTGGATACTAGTAAGTATACTTATAACCTTTAACAAGATGAAAGGACAGAAATTACATTTAAAACAAAACTTAAGCTCCACATCCAATGTAAATTCTCATTCGTAAAATCTGGCCCTATCTCTTCAGCAAATTACCTTAGCTCCCCCAAATCCTCCACCTTCTCCAGAAAAGCCCTTAAACAACTCCCTGCCACTTTTAGTTTCCCTTTCTCTGCAAGATTTACAGAGAGCACTCCAGGGTATACAGCTTCTTCATGTAAATACTAAAAAGCAACAACAACAACAACAAAAAAAACAGGAAATAAATTTAACAGAAGCACCCAGGATGGCTAATAAGGCTCAGACATAAGCTTATTTTGCTGGGCCCTATATCCACCCTCCGACAGCTTCTAGCCTTCTTATACAATGTCTTTTTGCAGATATATCCTAGAACTCGCCCGAAGAATTCATGTCCCCTGGACAGCAGCCGATCTTTTAAATTATAAAGCTCCTTTACCTCCACTTTTCAGAAGATCCTACCAAATTTAGAGAGAAATTAGAAAGATTGGTGTCCATTTACAACTTCACTCACAGAGACCTTGATTGGCTACTCACATGTTAATTCCCTCCCATGATTGTACTTTGTGTACTTTAATTCTCAGACAAACCATATGGCCCCTCGCAAAAAAAAAAAAAAAAAGAACCTAAAGTAGAAAATAGATGACCAGAATTTCTTTAGGCCCTCCTACAAATGATCAGTTGAAGGCTGACATTCAGGGGCTGATAGAGAGACTTTCCCCCCTAAAATGAATCAATCTAAAATTGAATCGTATACTCAGAAAGAAGGCCTTTGAATCGTATACTCAGAA